>NC_083796.1:2062130-2115411 GCF_015708825.2 Lethenteron reissneri | reverse complement strand
TGTATACTTTGTACATGTATACTGTGTGCATGCATACTGTGTACATGTATACTGTGTACGTGTATAGTGTGTATACTGTGTATAATGTGCATGTACAATATGTACGTGTATACTGTGTACATGTACAATATGTACATGCACAGTGTGTACATGCATAGGCTGTGCATGTGTAGGGGGATTAATCGGCACTCACCACCCTGTTGGCTGGTAGCTCCCCTTCTCGTCAACAGGGGGCGGAAGCGCTCTCACGCCACTGTCAGTGACCGTGGCCCAAGGGGCCAACGACAATCCCTGGGAAGCGGATCCTGGGACACATTCCCCGGACCCCGGGAGGGGGGACCGGGGGATGATGTCACCTTCCAGAAAGTTCTGGAAGGGAGGCGGGGCTATGACGGAGCAAGCCACGAGCCAGTATATAAGCCGGACCTCTCAAGGGTCTGGCTCGGTCATCTGCAAGACGAAGACGGAAGACCTGTGCTGAGGTTAAGACCCTGGACCCCAAGGTCTGCCGTCCTTCTAAGGGCCGGAGCTGAGTGAGGCCAGTGGTCAGGGCCCACGGACCGGGTCCGGTCGGGTCAGCGTAGCCTCCCCTAGGGCCCCCAGGAAGTTAACGGGATTCCCAGTGATAGGGCCCGTGTAGTCCGGAGGCCATACCTCTCCAGGTATCGGGTAAGGGGCCGCTACCCCGTTGTATTAGGGACCTTGTAAATTAGAGTCCTAATAAATATCGTGTTGCCTCACAAGAAGTTATCCGTCAATTATTACCCACTACACATGTGAAGTACCGGTGAAGACGCTTGACGCCGAGGTTGAGGCACACGTATATTTATTTCACAATACGACAGTGGGCATATACACACTCGAGGGGGTATCGGCCCCCTCACCCGTATAACTCGGGATACACCCCTAGCTAACTCTGTCCTAGCCCCGAATCCTCCACTAATGGGCTAGGGGAGGCTAACTGGCCCGACACTGGTAAGTCGGGCCCGGTACCCGGAGTTCCAGACCAGCTCTTACAAGAGCACCGGCTCTGGCTTTCGGGACCACGCCGCTGGCTCAGTCCTGTCCGGCCCTGAAAAGGACATCGAACTAGGAGAGTCCAGGGCTCTATCTAAGACGTCTTCAGTCTTCTTCCCTTAGCTTAAACATAACTGCCTCGAGCCCTTTGAACATCCCCTTTTATACCCAACCCCTCCCTGAGGGGTGGGGCCCCGGGGGATCATAACGTACGAACCAGCCCCCCCAGGGTGTCTGGCTCGGACGTCGTAGAGGGCACCTCCTCGTGCACTTACGTAGCCCCGCCCACTGTGTTTGTTTTCCATAGGCTGCCATGCATAACGGGCCCTCTCTTTAACACCCCTACATCACCCCCCCCCCCCCCCCCCCCCCCCCCCCCCCCCCCCCCCCCGCATAGCTTGCAGCCGTCCCGGCTGCCAATATACAAAAATGACAATAAAAGTGCATTTACACCTTGACACGCGCGTGTGCCTCACTATTTTTCAACAATAACAAGAACAGCAACAAGAACACAACAAAATGCAACAGCAAGAAGAGAAAAACAACCCGACGCACCCCCCCTTGAATAAATACGAATTCCGTAAAAAAAAAAACCTATATACAATTTGCAGGGAACCCACCATACACACAACACACAATGAACCCAACGTATGTACATTTCAATGGGCAGGGAACACACCACCCACACAACACACAATGAACCCAACATATGTACATTCAATGGGCAGGGAACACACCACCCACACAACACACGATGAACACAACCTATGTACACATCTTCCGGCCTCATAACAGTCTGCGCATTTTGCGCGCGTCCTTGCAGCGGGCCCCTCACACGGGGTAACCCCGGGTGGCGGACCGTCAGGTGGCAATTGTCCGTCCCGGAGTGAGTCCTCATCCGATGCCGCGCGACCGTCGGTATCCCCAAGAGGGGTGGTCGGGCGTGAGCCCGTCAGTCCTGATGCACCTGGAGGTGGCACGGCCGGCAAGGCATTAGGTGAGAACGACGGAGACGGACCCAATGAGTCGGTCGACCCCCCACACGTTTGGCCACGCATGTGTGAAGTGGGTTTGTGTACCGCAACGAAGGGTTTTAACCTAGAGGGGTGCACGAACCATCGCCGCTTCCCCGATTTAATGCGCACGCACTGTGGTCGCAAAACTTCGACCACCTCCACAGGGCCCCGCCACGGCCGCACCAGCTTAGAGGAGGTAGCCAGTGGCACTTGGGGACAGTGCAGCCATGCCTTGTCCCCCGGCTTCCACTGTATCATGTGCGCCCGACCCAGCCTGAGGCGCTCATTCGCCTTTTGACGGAGGTCCGAGTTTAGCATTGCAGCATCCCGCGCCTCTGTTAATTTGGCCAGATTAAATTTGACGTGGTCAGCCAATTTAGTTTTCCCTTGCGGCTCGGGGATCTGCAGCTGGGCGCGAACAGGCGGGTCGGGTTCGCGACCGTACATGAGGTAAAAGGGGGAAAATCCCGTAGCTGCATGGGGTGCCATCCGGTATGCCGCCAAGACCCCTTGAATATGCAGGTCCCAGTCAGTCTGTGAGTCCGAGACCTGCTGTGACATCATTGACGTAATGGTGCGATGCAGGCGCTCGACCATCCCGTCAGTTTGCGGGTGATACGGGGAGGTACGAATTTTCTTCGTGCCTAGGAGGTCACAGACTTGTTTGAGTAATTTACCGGAAAAATTTCTGCCCTGGTCGGTCAGCAGCCGCTCCGGAGCACCTTTGTCCAGGACGTATCCCTGAACAAAGGCCTCCACGATGGCTGCTGCCGACTGGTTGGCCAGGGGCCAGGCCATAGGCCAGCGTGTAAAATACTCGACACCAGTCAACAAATACCTATTGCCCCTGGGGGTGGCGGGAAATGGGCCCAAAATGTCCAGCGCGACAAGCTCATTTATTCTGGACACTTTCCCGCGCCGGCGGTTTCCGTTGCGCACACCGAGGGCATGATCCCAATAGATCCCCAACATCCCTCGTCATGCCAGGCCAAAAAAAATCAAGTTGTAGCAGTGCAAGAGTCTTTTGGGTCCCCAGGTGTAATAGGCGCTCATGCGCGGCCCACACCACCTTGCCTAGCAACCCAGAAGGGACCACCAGCCGATGTCGCTGGGATTTGCCGTCCCAATGCATCAGCAGACCTTGCACCATTTTCCATGCATCCGAATCACCCTTCACACGCCCAGCACCCCCGACGCGACGACGCCACCCGAGGAGGGAGGTATCCTCCATTTGGAGGCGCCCCCATTCAGTGACGGGCAACCCCAACAGGGAATCTCTTCCCTGTTGTTCGATCGAATTAGTAACCAATGGTTCGTCGTCGTCGGTGGCTGCCAAGATCGGAACCGATGCGTCCCCTGAAGGCCTGCAACGTCCCGACCCCAGGAGGCATGCACATTCGGAGGTGGTTGGCATGCGCGACAGAGCGTCCGCATTCGTATGGCGAACGCCCTTACGGTAGGTGGTTTCAAAATCAAAGTCCTGGAGAACCTCCAACCATCGAGACAACTGTCCCGATGGTTGTTGAACTCGCAGGGCATACTGTAGTGCCGCATGATCTGTGCGGACGGTGAAATGCCGACCGTACAGATATGGGCGATACTGTTGGATGAAATAGACAATTGCCAACAGTTCCCTACGGGTGACACAATATTTTTGCTCCGCAGGAGACAACACCCGACTACCGTACGCGACCACCCGTTCCACGCCATCAACCACCTGGGAAAGCACACCCCCAATACCCGTGTTGCTCGCATCGGTGTCGAGCAAAAAGGGCTTAGAAAAATCTGGGTAAATCAAGGGAGGGGCTTTTACCAGGGCGTCCCGAAGGGAGCAGAAAGCAGCCTCCTCCTCTTGACCCCAGTGGAACCGAACCCCTTTAGATGTTAAAGCGTGCAGGGGTTTTGCAATTGTCGCAAAATCAGCGACGAACCGTCGGTAATACGACGCGAACCCAATGAAACTCCTGACCTCTCCCACCGAGGTGGGAGTCGGCCAGGAGCTGACACACTGCGTTTTGGCGGGATCGGTAGCAATACCTGAGCGTCCCACGATGTGCCCCAAATAACGCACCGAATCGCGCAACAAATGGCATTTTTGGGGCTTGAATTTCAAATTAGCAGCCCGCATCTTTAGGAAAACCGCCCGCAACCTCTGGAGATGTTCGTCAAAAGTTTTACTAAAGACGATAACGTCATCCAAATAAATGAGGCACGACTCCCATTGCAATCCAGCCAAAACCAATTCCATCAAACGCTGGAAAGTTGCCGGCGCTGAGTGTAAGCCCATCGGCAACCGGTTGAATTGGAACAGGCCATGCGGTGTACGGAAAGCAGTTTTAGGCTTTGAATCATCGTCCAGAGGAAGCTGCCAGAATCCCGAAAGTAAATCCAGTGTGGAAAAGAATCGCGCTCCCGCCAAGGCGTCCAGCGATTCATCCATCCGAGGGAGCGGGTATGCGTCGGCAACCGAAATTTTGTTAAGACGCCGGAAATCAACGCAAAACCGCAACGAACCGTCCTGCTTTTTAACCAGGACGATCGGCGCTCCCCAAGGGCTGGTGGAAGGAGAAATGATGTCGGCGGCCAACATGTCATCAACAGCCGATTTGACATGGTCCTTTTCGGCGGGACTCAACCGAAACGGATTTTGGCGAATTGGCGCGCTGTCACCCGTGTCAATATGGTGACGCAGCAGGTGAGTACAACCCAAATCGTATTTATTCCGACTAAAAACGTCGGAAAATTCCCGCAGTAGTGTTTTAAGTTGTTGACGCTCTGAATCTGACAGGTCCGTCGATCCCGCACAAAGCGCCTCGAGCCACCCTTCATCGCTGTCCGAATGCGGTCGCGGCGCAGGGACAACGCTGACGTGATTTGCGACGGGTTCCTCACATGGCACCGGCGTTGCGTGAGCAAGCACGGTCCCCTGTGGGACCACCACCGTCTGCGAGCCCACATTGAGGACCGCGATGAAGGGTTCACCGTCCCCTCTTACTATGGTCTGGGCCGGAAGTAAATGAGGTCCACTAACCCCGGCCCTAGACGGCCCCAGCATAACCCCTTGGGCCCCAAAACCCTTAGCGAAGGGCCGCCGAAGTTTCAAGGGAATCAACATTTGCGCCCCCGGAGGTACGCGCACCGTTCTCTCTACGAATGCCGGCACCGTCGCGAACGCCGTCCGAGTCGTAACAGGCGATGGCAGAAACGCCATGCGTCTGCCCGACGGGAGCTCAATACATCCCTGGTCGATCAATATCCTAATCGGCATTTTGGCCAGGAAGTCCGTCCCCAGCAGGCACGGAACCGCCAGCGAGGAGGTAACAAAAATCGGCCCAGACAATTTAATATCCCCAATACAAATTTGGGCACGAATTTGTCCGATGATGCCAAGTGAGCCCCCGTTAGCCGCATAGAATGGTACGTTAACAGGCATCAAAGGACGACTCCGGACAGGGAGAATATTGTAATTCAACTCCGAAATAATGGTCGCCGATGCTCCCGTATCGACCAGGATGCGCACTTCAACCCCGTCGATGTGCCCCACAACGGCCGACGACCCTGACGATGCGGCTACCACACGATCGGCCAGCACGGACCACTGGCCGGGTTCGATATGAGTACCCGGGGTGGTGCGTGATGGTGCGATGGTGCGCGATATCGGCCCCCCTCTCGTTGCGGTGTTTGAGTGCGTGACGGGTGTGTGCGTGGGCCAAACATGTGGGGTGCCGCGACTCGCCGGGTTATGATGGTGGAGCTTGTGATGAGGCCCGTCGTCCCGTTGAGGTGTCGTCCCGCGCTGTCGAGGAGCGCGGCACCCCGAGGCGATGTGGCCCCGGACGCCGCAGTTGAAACACCGCGGGAGCGCCGTTGGAGGAGACGGATGGTTGAAACGGCCCGGCCCGTCCCGGCCCGACCGTGCTCCTGTTGCCTGTTGCGGTCGGTGGTCGACGGCGTAGAGCTCCTCCGTCGGAATGGTGGCTGCAGCCACCGCACGCCCCGCCGATGCCCTGCTGGCTTTCCGCCGCAGTGACAGGAGGTTGGCGTGGAGGAGCCGCGTCGCCTGGAGCGATGTCATCTCCTCGTCCTCCCGGGCGACGACCGCGATGTCAAGGTCGTCTGCCAGGAGGAGGATCTTCTCCGTGACCATCGCGTCCACGCCGTCGTCGTCCATACGAGGGAAGGCCGACTTAGCCATCGCCAGGAGGCTCGTCCGATATGCTAGGGGCGACTCCTTCTCACCCCGCTTGCGGTCGTAAAATTGCTGTCGGCATTCAGCCGATGGTCCATAGACCCCGCCCAGCAGCTGTAGTGCCATCGGTAACGTAGACCGCTTCTCTCTCGGCGCCGATGTGAGGGCGGCGAGCGCGTCGCCGTCGAGGAGCGCCGGCAGCGCGCAGAGAGCCTCCTCATCGGACCATTTCGCCATCTCCTGATGAGCGAGGAAACGTCGGCGAAAACCGGCCCAGTCCCCCTCCGCGCCGATGAACTCCTTCAGCGGGGGCAGTCTCTGATGAAGCGCAGCGGTCGTTGTGGACTCCCGCAGGCTGATGTCACCACCACTCGGCTGTGCGTCGGTGCGAACGGCCGATGGGATCGCCTGTCGCGCTTGTGATGACGTTGCAGCTTCTGCGACGGCGATGTCGGAGCGGATGTCTAGGCTGGCCACGCCCCGAACAGCTGTAGCGTCGATGGTGGGAATTTCAAATTCGGACTGCTCCGAAATGGCGGGAAGGCGCCCTGGTCGTTGGCTCGCCTCGCCCCGTGTTGGATCACCGGCCCCTAGTCGCGTGATGGTCTCCAGCGTGGCGGCAGCGGCATACAGCAGCTCCGCCAGCCTCCCGTGAGCCAGCCGTAACGTGTCTGGCTGCGGCCCCTCTTCATTTCGATGCCCCGGTAAGGAGGCGTCAGGCCCCGGCTGCACCTTGTCTTGTGGAGCCGTCTCGGGCTCGACGATCTCGGCAGTGTCTTCCTCCTGCGGTACTTAGGCCCGCGCTGTTTTCCGCGTGTCCATGTTCGAATTACTTCTGACACCAGTTGAAGTACCGGTGAAGACGCTTGACGCCGAGGTTGAGGCACACGTATATTTATTTCACAATACGACAGTGGGCATATACACACTCGAGGGGGTATCGGCCCCCTCACCCGTATAACTCGGGATACACCCCTAGCTAACTAACTCTGTCCTAGCCCCGAATCCTCCACTAATGGGCTAGGGGAGGCTAACTGGCCCGACACTGGTAAGTCGGGCCCGGTACCCGGAGTTCCAGACCAGCTCTTACAAGAGCACCGGCTCTGGCTTTCGGGACCACGCCGCTGGCTCAGTCCTGTCCGGCCCTGAAAAGGACATCGAACTAGGAGAGTCCAGGGCTCTATCTAAGACGTCTTCAGTCTTCTTCCCTTAGCTTAAACATAACTGCCTCGAGCCCTTTGAACATCCCCTTTTATACCCAACCCCTCCCTGAGGGGTGGGGCCCCGGGGGATCATAACGTTCGAACCAGCCCCCCCCAGGGTGTCTGGCTCGGACGTCGTAGAGGGCACCTCCTCGTGCACTTACGTAGCCCCGCCCACTGTGTTTGTTTTCCATAGGCTGCCATGCATAACGGGCCCTCTCTTTAACACCCCTACACATGCATACTATGTGTATGTATATTGTGTACGTGTATAGTCCGTACATGTACAGTGTGTGCATGTATACTATGTGCATGTTTAGTGTACACATGTAGTGTGTGTACATATGTAAAGTGTCTACGTGTATATCATGTACTTGTATACTATGTACGTGTACAGTGTGTACACGTACATTGTGTACGTGTACACACTGTACACGTACATAGTGTGTACGTGTGTAGCGTGTAATATATTATGTGTATAGTGTGTTCGTGTATAGCATTTACATGTACCGTGTGTGCATGTAAGTGTATGCATGTATAGTATTTTCATGTTTATTATGCAAATGTATAGTCTGTGTATGTATACTGTGTACGTGTATAGTGTGTGCATGTATAGTATGTACGTGTATACGCCAATTCACGCATTCAGTCTATTCTCGGATGTCTCCGCCGTCAGCAACGGAGGGCAGTGAACGTCGCTTTGAGTCTAAGTGGGTTCAATGGCCCCAGCAATGCATCCCGGAGTGTGTCGTTTCTGCCCCTCAATACACGGACACACCTTCTCACAACGCAATGTACTCGTATAATTTTAATACAGTAAAAACATGAGACTATTTAGAATGATATTATTTAGCAATTTTTTTCAGGGGTTTGTGCGTTATTTAACGTATACTCTTGGTGCAGCTATTCATCTGCCAATTTAAGAACTGGTGTCATCAGAAGATATATTTTTAAATTCAATTGTCATGAGGCCCCATGATGGAAACAAGGCCGTTTCCAACGTCGCATATTATGTAATTGTTCCGATTAAGGCTACAGTGCTATTGACAAATGTATTGAGTATACAGTGAGGGAAAAACGTATTTGATCACCTGCTGATTTTGTACGTTTGCCCACTGACAAAGAAATGATCAGTGTATAATTTTAATGGTAGGGTTATTTGAACAGTGAGAAACAGAATAACAACAACAAAATTCAGAAAAACGCATGTCAAAAATGTTATAAATTGATTTGCATTTTATCGAGGGAAATAAGTATTTGACCCCCTCTCAATCAGAGAGATTTCTGGCTCCCAGGTGTCTTTTATACAGGTAACGAGCTAAGATTAGGAGCACACTCTTAAAGGGAGTGCTCCGAATCTCAGCTTGTTACCTGTATAAAAGACCCCTGTTCACAGAAGCAATCAATCAATCAGATTCCAAACTCTCCACCATGGCCAAGACCAAAGAGCTCTCCAAGGATGTCAGGGACAAGATTGTAGATCTACACAAGGCTGGAATGGGCTACACGACCATCGCCAAGCAGCTTGGTGAGAAGGTGACAACAGTTAGTGTGATTATTTGCAAATGGAAGAAACAAAAAAGAACTGTCAATCTCCCTCGGCCTGGGGCTCCATGCAAGATCTAACCTCGTGGAGTTGCAATGATCATGAGAACGGTGAGGAATCAGCCCAGAACTACACGGGAGGATCTTGTCAATGATCTCAAGGCAGCTGGGACCATAGTCACCAAGAAAACAGTTGGCAACACACTACGCCGTGAAGGACTGAAATCCTGCAGCGCCCACAAGGTCCCCCTGCTCAAGAAAGCACATATACAGGCCTGTCTTAAGTTTGCCAATGAACATCTGAAGGATTCAGAGGACAACTGGGTGAAAGTGTTGTGATCAGATGAGACCAAAATGGAGCTCTTTGGCATCAACTCAACTCGCCGTGTTTGGAAGAGGATGAATGCTCCCTATGACTCCAAGAACACCATCCTGTTGTATATGTTGGTTATCAAAATGTGTTATGTTGTATGCGTGCGTGGGTGAAATTATTATGTTGTATATGTGGGTTATGAATATTCAGTGAAAATAATAATAATTTAATGAAATTTGGCCAAATGTGTAATTATCCGAAAATATGTTAATTTATATAATTATGCACATTTTAATTATGCCAATTCGAGAGGTAATCGTATTAATTATGCGAGTGGGTGTAATTATGATAATGCAAGTCGTTATGATAACCAGACCCCGCCTCGGTGATGAGGGTGGGTTATCGATCGGAATAAGGCAATTAATCGTATGCAGTTATGCAGGTGTGGTGTAAGTATGCAAGATTAACTTAGATTAACTCGGCATCGTTGTCTAGGTTCGTCTCATTCTCGCTTTAACATTCCCAGAGTGTGTATTCGTGGTTATATTTTAGGTCCCCGGTTCACCCCGTTATCGCTTTAACATTTACTGAGTATGTATTAGTGTGTTTATTAAGGTCACCAAGTTCAGATCTCAACGCAGAAGCAGATCTTATGCATAGATTTCAGGAAAGAATCACACAACCACTTCTGTATTGATCAATTTATTACTAATTCAACCTTAACTATGATATAGTATGCGAACTCTCAAACCCGGAACGTCAACACGGCATCAATACAGTATCATCAACGATTGTCTGATTTCACTTTGACAACGGCACATGGATCCCGCATAACGCGATGGTTGTTAGTGAGAGAGAGGGTCGTCAAAATATGCAAATTCTATGCTAAGAAAACCTTAACGTTAATGAATGATCATACTCAACATTGTTCACGCAGTACCGCACTCCTTATTGATCATACGCAACCCTTATCACGTTGTTAGCACCTTGGGTCACGGGACAGTTGAATATTCTGTAGAGGATGCGAGTACGTGCGGCGATTATGACTGAAAGATACTTGAAAGATTATACGGCGATAAAAAAACACAATCAAAAACAGTTATTATTCTTAAAGGCACCAATCTCAACAGATACATCGGCAGGTTATCTGACAACAGAACGGCTCGGAGTAAGGGCCTGCGACGGTGCTCCTTTTCCGAAGATCGTTATCTTATACCAAGTTTACTAATTGGGGACCAGATCACCTGATAAGGATCCGGTGGGCCACCACTCCCCACGTGAGCGTGGCTCGGCGGAAGGAGGTGCCAAGAATCAGTTCGTATTGATGGATCTGTTGGGAATTTATGCGATTAAGAGTACAGCCCACTAAATATTAAAGATAAAAATTACGAATACTTTTATAAACGACGGATGGCCATCACTCGGTCTCGTTGTGATGCCTTCCCAGCCACGGATGGCTTATGGGTTCGAGTGTGTTTGAGTGGTAAGAGTTGTCTTGAATAGTCAGTGTTCGGAGTCGATTCTTTATGTCAAACAGACGCCTGGTGGTCGTGTGGTGAGGGGGCGGTGCGCGTCATACGTATCAGTCGCTCCCCTGTCACCGTGGTGAACTGGTTCGGATGCCCGTTGATACGCTGTCGCAGTTCGGAACCCGGTCGGTAGGTGGCGCCCACAACTCGCTCGCAGCGTGCAGTGTTGGGTCGTCGACCAGGGTGTGCACGGAGCCTCGTCGCCAAACCGCGACCCTCACCACTCCGGCGGCAGCAGAGACCTCCGACTCGGCAGAGGTTGACCCACGCAGGCCGAGTTGAGCTGTCAAGCGGGTCTTGCCCGCCTGCAGAGGAGATGGGGAGCCGCTTGAGTCGAGCCCCGAGAGCCGGCTTTGGTAAGCCGATCGAACTCGGCTGAGTCCCAGACGAGCTGAAGATGAGTCGAGCCGACCCGCTGGTCGCAGCTCGCTCCTGAGCCGACCCTCCCGGTCGAGCTCGCTCCTGGGTCGACCCGCTGGTCGCCCTCGCTCCTGAGTCGACCCGCTGGTCGCACTCGCTCCTGAGTCGACCCGCTGGTCGCACTCGCTCCTGAGTCGACCCGCTGGTCGCACTCGCTCCTGAGTCGACCCGCTGGTCGCACTCGCTCCTGAGTCGACCCGCTGGTCGCACTCGCTCCTGAGTCGACCCGCTGGTCGCACTAGTTTCCAATGCTCAGGATCCTTTCCTTTATGCCGAAAAATCCCCCTGGATCCCGCCCACAAGGCGGGGCTTCTTCCGATTTTTGCTGTGTCAGGATCTGTCCGTAGGCAGGTGTGTCCATGTGTGTGTCCGTACGTCCGTATGTCCTTGTGTGCATCACCCACGGTATATTCCGTTGTCACACTCCCTCCATAAAACCCACGAGCAAACAATCAGATGTTACAAATTGCCTCGAAGTCGTCTCTCTGTCTGGGTGCAATATTATCTCTTGTCTGGCCTTCTTCATGAACCCAAAACACAGACGTTACAAATCGTCTCATAGGCGTCTTTGTTCGTGTTGCACAACCTGGAGGGAGGGGCAACACTCTCTCCGACCCGGCGCACAAAGAAATGGTTAAAAAGTTTTAAGTTAACATTTGTCCCTTACTATTTCACAGTTATGATTCTGTATGTAACCTAAGGTCTGTCGTTTCCCATCGTGGTGCTTGACTCAAGTGGAGGTGTTTCCCCGAGCATATACACACTCCTATCCCGCGCTGCGGGGATACAAAGACGGCCGGGATCTCCCTTTCTCTCCGACCCTGGGTTTAACATCGTTTTTTTTTATTATGTATTTATATTCGACCTGGTGGTGATTCATCCCGTTATCCTGGCTTTTCCATAAGTTTTACTTTTGTCTTTTCATGCATATGCTTATTATTATTAATTTATTTCCGATATCTTAGGTTAAGGGGTAAGTTTCTTGATCCTAGGAATTCGTATTCCTTGGTGTCTGCATGGTTATATAAGCGGAATATAGTTTACGGTGAATAGCGTTAACATTGATGTTATGTACGATATTATGTATTGTGATGTCTTTAACTTAACTTGTTTGTCAGGGCTTTACTGACACGAAGTTGCATTCCATAGCCCCGCAGTCTTTGCCCCACCCTATCTCTGCTCGCCGTGGTTGTTGCTGTCCAGCTGACGCCGTTAACTCAAGGCCTCATTAATTTCCGTCACTCCTTGTATGTGAGGGCGGTTGAACCTTGGAGTCAGTTCTGGTTTTTGTCTGCCTGCTTCTTCTTGTGTCCCCTGACCCCGGGAGTTATTATTTCTACTTTTATGGCCTGTCGAAGCCCGACTCGCTGTTGCTGGGCTGGTGTCGTTCCCGGCTTTTTGCTTACGTTTGCAGTTCGCCGTGCTCTTAATTTCCTTCCCTCTTCAACCTTATATCGACTATTCGCTCCTGTCTGGGTGCGATTCAATTCTGACTTAGGAAGGTTCTGATTGTCATATGCTTCGGGTCGAGTTGTATAGAAAGTATTAAAGTATGGAAATAACATTTCATATTGACTTAATGATGGTGATGGTTCAGTAGGCGTAACCTGTGGCCTGGTTTAATTGGAGTGGGTGTCAATATCAATAACTTTAGCCTACCCTGTTGTTAAATTCCGACTTTAACGTTACTTTAATAGCAATACAGAATAATTGAGCTTTTTGTCTTAACTAGGCGAACGCGAACTTCTGGTGACCCCCGCAGCCTTGTTGTTCAGCTGG
Source organism: Lethenteron reissneri (assembly GCF_015708825.2). Classification (NCBI taxonomy): domain Eukaryota; kingdom Metazoa; phylum Chordata; class Hyperoartia; order Petromyzontiformes; family Petromyzontidae; genus Lethenteron; species Lethenteron reissneri. The sequence goes on along the minus strand of NC_083796.1, from coordinate 2,102,401 downwards.
GTCTGCCTCCTTGAGAGATATACACCACTCTTATTCTCGTCTCACTGTGGCCATCCAACCTTCTGCTCTGGGAGTGTTATTCTTAATTTCAGGTCAAAGGCCCCCTCACGTTCAGACGTGCAGGGTTGTTTAAATCAGCTCCCTCCCCTGTGCACGTGTTCCAACTAGCTCGGAATCCCTAAACACACAATCAGTGATGATTCCTGGCTTTCTGTGGTTGTGATTTAGACAAAGGCGCCTCTGCTTTCTTCCATTGCCTTTGAGTCGACACTGCCCTATTATTTGCCCATGTGCTGAGGTCATAGAATTCGTTTTGACTTCAGTAATATTAACATTCAGTATTGGATTAGCAAATGGGCAATGGTTCATTGATGTAGCTCGCAGCCTGGTCTCCAATTTGAGCGAGCGCGAGGATCGATAATTTAGCCTACTCTGTTGTTGAATTTCGAATTTTGACGTTACTTTAAAACCATGCAGGATGGTTGGGCTTTTTGCCTTAACTATGTCTGGCTGACACTCCCACTGTCTCTGCCGCCTGCACGGGTGACATGTGCCCGTTCATCAGGCCTTATCTTTCCTTGAAGCAAGGTTGCAAATTCTGCCATCCTAGCCCTCCTCCAGTTCATTACTTAACAACACCTGGTGTTTTGCAGTTTGCTGCGCTTTGGTGTGTTTCATTCATTAAAAAACAAGTTAAAAGATCATATATAAAAATATCATCAAATATTATTAATCTCAATTTTGGAAGAAGGGTTAGTATACAACAATCCCCACCGTCAAACATGGAGGTGGAAACATGATGCTTTGGGGGTGTTTTTCTGCTAAGGGGACAGGACAACTTCACCGCATCAAAGGGACGATGGACTGGGCCATGTACAGTCAAATCTTGGGTGAGAACCTGCTTCCCTCAGCCAAGGCATTAAAAATGAGTCGTGGATGGGTATTCCAGCATGACAATGACCCAAAACACACGGCTAAGGCAACAAAGGAGTGGCTCAAGAAGAAGCACATTAAGGTCCTGGAGTGGCTTCGCCAGTCTCCAGACCTTAATCACATAGAAAATCTGTGGAGGGAGCTGAAGGTTCGAGTTTCCAAATGTCAGCCTCGAAACCTTAATGACTTGGAGATCTGCAAAGAGGAGTGGGACAAAATCCCTCCTGAGATGTGTGCAAACCTGGTGGCCAACTACAAGAAACGTCTGACCTCTGTGATTGCCAACCAGGGTTTTTGCCACCAAGTACTAAGTTATGTTTTGCAGAGGGGTCAATACTTATTTCCCTCATTCAAATGCAAATCAATTAATAACATTTTTGACATGCGTTTTTCTGGATTTTTTTATTGTTATTCTGTCTCTCACTGTTCAAATAGACCTAACATTAAAATTATAGACTGATCATTTCTTTGTCAGTGGGTAAACGTACAAAATCAGCAGGGGATCAAATACTTTTTCCCTCACTGTATATGATTCATATGTGTGAGTAATAAACGACTTCCACGACAAGTTGAGACTTGCGTCCTTTCTTTATTTAGTGATGACTGCCCGGCACCGCACTCCCTTCTGGATGGTCACCATCTCTCTCTGCTCTGCATGCGCTCACTGCTCCTCCCTCGCTCTCTCTCCTGCGCACCGCTGGTTCACGGCGCGCAGTGAGAGGGCACAGCTTCGGCCCTCGAGGCTGCCACGTGGCCGGTGGCGTGACAAGATGGCAAAGATGCAGTCCGGACTCCAGGCTCCCACACCGACCCCCGAGTCCTCCCCCTGCCTCTCCTTATATTCCTTTCGGCAGAGCCAAGCTCCTCCTCTAACCACTCCCCCCTCAGAACCTTCCGGATGGTTCCTCCATATAGCCACGAGCTCCGCCCATTAACTTTGCCCCAGATGGAACCGTTGGCTCTGATTGGCTATGACTGATGCAGCAGTGCCTATGCAGCCCTCCGTCGCCCGTCGGTGCGCTCTCTCATTACACGTGCATAGTACAATGTGTAAACTTGTGGCAAGTTCTTGGGTCCAGGTTGATGAGGCAAGGCAAATCTGCTCCGGGGTTTCCAATCCAGTGTGAAAATACCAAATGCAGGTGCAGGGCTAAGGGAGAACGACACGGTGGCTAGGAGATGTTAACTACCTCGCCTGGTATACAGGAGGTCGTGGGTTTAATCCCGACCCTGAAGGCTGCTGCGTATTTTGAGTTTGCATGTCTATACATTTCCACGTGACAAGCCACGTCGTTGAGCCATCATTTGTGGCCAGGTCGCTTCTGTTAAAGACCTGCAAAGCTGAGTGGGTTTTAACTGACAATGAAACAATGGTTTGGTTGTATAACCAGAACACAAATGTAATGAAGATTGTGATGCTGACTTAACGCTGCTCGCCCCAGTGCTGAGCACCCTACCAAACCAGTTGTCGATAGGATCTCTCTCCGTCTCTCGTCGAGTCCGGTACAAGTTCATAACTCGTGGAACGCAGTGACCACGTGTGGTAACGCGGATTGCGATGATGGTGATGATGCAGCCAAGTTAGACAATGGTGTTTACACAAGAGTGCATTCATGCGACACACTTCCATATTCTTTGGTTCTTTCGGTAAAGTCACGTAGGTAGAAATGAAATAAAATAAAGCAAATCACGACGTTTCGATCGCAACACAAGCAATCTTCATCAGGTGGAACAACGACAGCAAGAAAAAATGCTGAAGTAGGCGAGAAAGCTGCCGTGGCAAGAGGTTATATAGGTAAGAAAGGGGGGAGGAGCAAGGGGGGAGAGAGAGGGGGGCAGGGGAAGAGGAGCTGCGTGATCACTAGGGGGAGAAGAAGTGAGGCTGGGGGTGGGAAGTGGGCGGGGCTAGAAGTGAGAAGATGAGTGTGGGACACGGGGGGAAAATACCTCAGAAAAATAGACTAGTACCCAGCGTGTATGATGGAAACAACCACAACCAGTTAAGGCTTTACCTGGTTAATAACATCCTTACAATGGTTGCTCAATTTGTATCCATCTTCTCGGTTGAAATTATGTCTATGTTTATATATCTGGATGGCTTCATGAACAAACCTTTGATCGTTGCCCGAGGGTTTGCAGAGTACCTTGGTCTCAGAAAAAAACAATATCGTGCGAGCCCACAGCATTATAACAATGGTCAGCCACGGCAGAGGTATTGGTTCTGCCGTGTTTCAGATCTGCCTTGTGTTCGCGAACACGGTCCGAGACATGTAGTTTCGTTTCCCCGATGTAACTGCTACCGCAGGTACAACTCAGTTTGTAGAAACCAGGATATTACATGTCAGGAATGACCTCCTTCACAGAAGGGATTAGATCACGGATTTTGTGTACTGTATTGAGTCGGACCTGGATCTTGTGTTTGTTTAAGATTTTGGAAAAAATTTTGGTAACACCTGCTATGTATGGTAAAGTGATGGCTTTGATTGGCTTCTCAGGGGATTGTTTCTCCATGGTTGGAGAAACAGCTTAGCGAATAATGCGGTCCGAGTACCCATTCATCTTGAGGGCCTGGTGTATGTGTTCCAGTTCACTGGCTAGGTGGTGTTGGTCAGAAATGCAGTGGGCCCTGTGGTGTAGTGTTTTGATGAGGGAATTATTTTGTGCCGGATGGTGGTGGGAATCAGGTTTCAGATAGGAATCTGTGTGGGTGGCATTCCTGTAGACAGAGTGTCCCAACGAGCCGTCAGGTCTCTTCTCAAGCAAAACATCCAGGAATGGTAGCTCACCATCCTTCTCCACTTCCATGGTGAATTTGATGGATGGGTGTATGGAATTGATGTGGTTGAGAACTTGGTTCAATGCTGGCAGGCCATGTGGCTAAATGACGAAAGTGTCATCCACATATCTCTTCCACAAGGAAGGACGTAGAGTGGATGTCTGGATGGCATCTGTTTCAAATTTCTCCATGAAAACATTCGCTATCACAGGTGATACGGGGGAACCCATGGGGGTACCTTAATTTTGTTTGTAGAAAGTACCATTGCAGGTGAAGTAAGTGTTGCTAAGGGAGTGCCTAGCCAAAGTTGGTACATCAGGATTCAGTCCATGTTGGACCAAGTCTTCAATGATTGCTAAGGTGTCAGGTACAGGAACCTTGGTGAACAGAGAGACCACATCAAAGCTGACAAGCAAATCATCTGGGGACAGTGAAATGCCCTTGAACACGAACGCAGTTCTATCCTTGCGCACGATGGCAGCATCAAGATGTTCACGGAGCGAGATGCTAAAATGTCGAGATCTGCTTCTGCTGGCCGCGACGAGAGGGCTTCGGCGGAGAGAGAGTTCGTGTTCTTCCTCCGCTGAAGTAGCGCAGACCAACAGTGGGGTTACTGTGCAGTGCATAGTTTGGGTTGCATGGTCACAGTCGCACCACTTGTGGCTCCGTCTTTCGTTAATGTTCCTCCGATGAGTGTTTGAGTATCTGTGTAGTGGCGTAACGCGCGCAGGGTTTGCAAACAGCAGTTGCATTTATGTACGGGGTTGCAGACAGTGAGGTCAGCTAAGGATAAGCAGGTGCAGGCGGGTGGCCTGGGTGACAGCAGACAGAGAGACGCCAGCAATTAGGGGAAGAGGCAGTGATTGGCTGGCTGCAAATGCAAACGCGGAGTAAGCGGCAGGGAGGCAAGAGATGGTGGCGATGAGGGGGAGAACACGTGCGTGAGGCGTGGGGAGGACGCCAGCTTAATGAGGGCCATCTGAGGGCACTTAATGAGGAGGGGGATAAAAGGGGAACGTGTGAGGCAGTTGGGTTGAGTTGGTTGGAGATGAAGCAGTGAAGAGATTCAAGAGAAGTCCGGGACCTCGCACTCCACACCAGCGGTGTTGGCTGAACCCCCGCTGGGGGAATGGGCGAGGTTGGAGGTGCGGGTGTAGACAGGCTAGCAGTGGAGAGGCTCGCGGAATCTTTAGTCTGAGTGTGATAGGTGAGAAGCTAGCAGAGTATATGGAGAGAGAGTCCGTGACAGGCTAGGAGAGCGGGAAGTAACAGGCTAGCAGAGCAAGGGAGAGTAAGCTCGAAGTAGTAGGCTAGCAGTGGAAGAGTTTGCGACAGGAGTGCGTGGTGTTGAACAAGAGAAGCATCCGTGTGGGAGGCTGTGAATAAAGTGCCCACGTGAATAAACACCACACTACATCTGTATGCAATCTGCAGGTCTCTATGCATATCTTTGTGTCTCTGGGTTTACTGTGCGGTCTACAGTTTGGGTTGCTTGGCCACAGTCGCACGACTGCGGCTCGTGCCTTTCATTTTCTATTTGCCCACCGGCCTGTTGACTTTTTGATGCGGTTGATGATTACACCAGTGGTGAGCGAGTGGGTGGGTGAGCGAGTGACTTGGTGAATGAGATGGTGACGCCTGTATCTTCGAGGAGGAGGAATGTCAAAGCGAGGAGGAGGTGGTGCAATGATGTTTGCGTCCAGGAGGTGTTTATTCTGGACGTCCGCGCCGTATGTTGAACGTCGTTCACACCGTACGTATCCAACCGTGCTAATCGGAGGTGTCGCCTCGCGGTAGAGGGATACCACGGCACAGGCAAGACGGGTTCTATATGATGAGCCAAGAATGTCTGTGTGTAACGCGCGTGACGTCACTCCACATGCCGCACCCCCCCCCCCCCCCCCGTCATTAATATTCACGAGCGGGTGGATTTTTACACTCGCGCAGAAGGTCGAGCGGAAATAAAAAACATTTTTCGCAAATTCGCTTTAAGCTTCACGTTTCTTTATTGAAAGTGAATCTAATAAATACTTCTACGCCGCAACAAAGTGGATTTGGTGTCTTTATTTCTTCAGCACTTGAGACAAAAGGTAAGTCAAATTTATGCTTCTTCTCCTCCTAAAATAGACATTTCTAGGTGATTTTCCAGATATTGTATCGAAGTCCAGTTTATTTTAACCCCAGCGACCGAAAGCAGAAGATAATAAAGTATCAGAGCAGTAAATTTGAACAAATTGAAGGTCAGTTATTTACAGTGCTACAGTGACATGAAGTGAGGTGTTTTATGACGTAGTTTTATGCCAGAATCACTGCCATTAATACAGCGCTACAGTGAAATACAGTTAAGTGTTTAATGACGTACTTTCGTGCAAGATTCACTGCCATTAAATTGACACAAAATACAATTATACTCAGTTAAATTTTTTCGTAAATATTACAGCTTCCGTCCTGGGACAGGCAAACAAGCTCGTTGAGTAGTAATATTAATAACCATCCCTACAATGGGAAGGAAGCGCACGCGCAGGATTATTCATTCTTTAACGGCGCCTGGCACCGATAACTCGATGAACGTGGAACGTGCGCGTCTGCTCGCGCCAGAGGAATGCGGTTTGCCCACTTCACTCGCCGAGCGCCGCCCATCGAGGGGGGACAGTGAGCGAGTGGCTCTAACAGTCGACCTCACACCCCCGTCCATAGTAATGGGGAATTCCCACAACTTGCATTCAGTCAGAAAAAAAGAGGAGCAGATGTTTGTGGCTATGAGATGTTAACTACCTCGCCTGGTATACAGGGGGTCGTGGGTTCGATGCCGACCCTGACGCCTGCTATATATTTGGAGCTTGCGTGTCTCTCTTTCTCATCATCATCACGATGGCTATGAGATGTTAACTACCTCGCCTGGTATACAGGGGGTCGTGGGTTCGATGCCGACCCTGACGCCTGCTATATATTTGGAGCTTGCGTGTCTCTCTTTCTCATCATCATTACGGTGGCTATGAGATGTTAACTACATCGCCTGGTATACAGGAGGTCGTGGGTTCGATGCCTACCCTGACGCCTGCTGCTGCTGCTGCATATTTGGTGTTTGCAGTGTCTCTCTCCCTCGTGGTCGCGTGGATATTTTTCCGGGTCCCCCGGGTTCTTTTTCCTCCACATTTAGAATCAACATCCCCACGCGTTTAGAGTTTTTGGCTGCTGTGAATGTCCGCGTGATGAGTCACTTCGTTGAACTATAATTTGTGATAACCAGGTCGCTTCTGAAAAGTAGCTACATAGCTCAGTGGGCCTTACCTGGTTAGATTTAAAAGAGTTAAATATTGATTAAAATAGTTCAAGGGAAATAAATAAACATAAAATAGCTGACGTTTCGGGAAAATGGCTCCTCTTCACCGCACACAAGGGAGGTAAGTGTGCCGTGAAGAAGAGTCATTGCCCGAAACGTCGTGCATATTTGAATTGCACTCGAGTAAGCGATACTTTTTTTAAATCCTTTATATTAAGTTCGCTTGCTTGCTTGCGTGCTTGCTTGCGTGCTTACGACCGTGTAAATCTTTCGGTCGTTTTTTAACCCACTTCCCATGATCCAATCGAGTTGACATTTTCCACACAGACTCGTTGTGCGTGACAATTAATGTTCGTGAAAATTTTTTTCAAAAATTTTACATTTTTTAGGACAAAAGTATTATATTTAATTACCAATTGCTTAATGCTGCCATGCAATGATCTGACCCATAGGTGGCAGCCATCTCAAGCCAGAAGACGAGAGGAATCTAGCCGCCACGCATATAAAGGATTTATAGTGAAAAACTTTGTTTTTACGGGTTATACTTGTTCTCTCTCTCGGCCGAGGAAACGCTTAAGAGGCGAGGGTTTGTGGATCGCACCGAGATTTGTGAAACTCCCCGACGAGGTATGCTAGCACGTGGCAGTACAGCAAGGGGGATCGTGAACCCGTCTGTACGGCCATGCTTTCAGTGTATCTCCTCTAAGCAGTGCCGGATTAAGCTAGTGCAGGGCCTGTAGCATATGTTATAAACGGGCCCTAAATAAAAAAACACAAATATTAAAACACAATTTTTCTAACTTGCATAGTAAAGTAATAGTATTTGTTCATTTGCTATACAGCCAGATAATTACGACAAATCGCTAACCTTAAACGCCTGGTCGTTCATAAAAGTTGAAGGCGGTATAGTACTATAGTAATAGAGCAAGTGCAGAATTACTGAACCGGAATTGACAGCTTGAAAGCATTTAGCGTGGGGCCCTTGAAAGTGCGGTGCCCGTGGCTTGTGCTACTGGGATAATCCGGCACTGCTTCTAAGCAAGCTCCCCCCCGTCCCCCCGGGTTCTCCGGTCTAACTCCCGCACGAAGGCAAACACTCGTGAGCTTAACAACGTGGTTAAGTCATCTGGCAGTACGTCTCTTTCCAAAACATCTCTCTCTCGACATTCAAAAAAATACACACCACCATCAATCGTGCAAGGTCGTTTCCGTGAACGGGTTTATCTTCGACTTTCATCGTCTCATCAGCAGTCAAACTCGCTGATGCCGATGACGGTGAGCTGCTAATATTTACAGTGTCTGTCTCTCTTCTCTGCGTGCTGGATTTGGGGCCCCGGGGTCGATGCAACACAGACCAGTCGCTAGGGTCGCGACGTAGGACACGCTTGAACACGACGGAAGGTGTCTCATTTAGCTTCTTCGCAGCGACTCGGTGTCAGCGAATGTTGCGGGTGATTGTACATCAGCGGGTAGATGTGTTGCCAACTTGTAAAACGTGGTGACCACAAGGCGCACAACTACCGGATTATAAGACGCACCTCCGCTCCCCATCTCCCCACAATTTTTTTTATGGAATGACACAGGTGGATGGGTTGCGTCTTATAATGCGACAAATGCGGCCATTTACTGAGCGCGTTGTGCGAGTGACAGCCGAGAGATGGCGCAAGACGACGACGCCCTCCGGGCGGTGGCAGTTGGAGAGAGAGCGAGAGAGAGAGATATTAAACAGACTTGTAAACAACTTTTATTGCCGCCAGCAGCAACAGCACTGGAGGCGATTCCAATATGAAACACACAAAGTTACCAGCAAAAAATGCAAATAAACGCTACAAATCCACGCGCTGTGGCGCTAAAAGCACCGCTCACAACACTAAAAAAAAGTCACGTGGTGGTGGTGATGGTGGTCATCGCGCACGCCACGGTGACGAGCGAGCGCTTCAGAAGGTGAACACCACGAGGGTGCCGTCCACGCTGGGACAAGAGAGGGGCTTGTCCGGCTCCCCAGCGTTCGAAGAAGACGTGATGTGAGAGAGAGTGAGTGAGTGTGTGAGAGCGAGTATGAGGGAGAGTGTGAGAGAAAGAGTGTGAAATGGTAGAAGTGGTTAAATTTCGATTTAAATCTTTCGTGACTGCAGGGATTCATCTTTTTGGTTCTTTCGAAAGAACCAAAAGGATGGTAGAAGTGTGTGAGGGAGAGAGAGCGTCTCAGAGGGTGTGAGGGAGTGTGTGCGAGAGTGTGAGATAGAGTGAGAGACAGTGAGAGAGAGAGCGTTCTCTGACAAGGCCCTGAAGAAGGCTGCTGCCTCTGGTAAGACGATGCGTGCACCATTATCGCTACATGATTATTAAAGACAATGCCATACAGAATTATACATCAGAGCCATGTTTGTTTACATGTTCACCACAAGCACCGCGTGTGATTAATGCAGACACGATTCCTTGCTAAAGGTCTCTATTTTGTGTTTGAACATCTTAACATCCCCTGTTTTATTGCCACAAAAGGTACAGCCTATTCTGAATAAAAAAAAATATTTTTGATACTGCCAAATAAAAGTCCCATTCTCCTAGCGTTAGCGTTGTTGTGAAATGTAGCGACCTCTGGTGGCTGGCGGGGTGGGCACGTCACGGGGGACGCATTGACAATCACACGATCACACAAATCACACACAATCACACAAATCACACAAAATCACACAATCACACAAATCACACAAAATCACACAATCACACAAAATCACACAAAATCACCACTGGCGTGGCTCTAAGTCGTCTCTTTCACGTGCACATACAGGACAAGAAAATACGTGCGCACACTGTGTGTTAATTGTGCTGTACCTCATCAGCTCGCAATGGTTTCATCACAAGCAACACGAATTGTACCGGTTTCGACACGCGGTGTCTCACCCGCCAGGCTCGGGCTTGCCTGTCAAACGACTACCCGGTTATAAAGGGGCCATCCATGTAGTAGGCGCGCAAAAATCTGTCAAACTCGACCCCTCCCCCCCTCCCTGTACGCATCCTATAGAACGGCCAATATTTAATCGACGTAGAAACGATCAAGGATGAATAATATTAACGTGTTTAAGCAATCAGACAGTCCACCGCCGGACTATCTAACTCATTTGAAGGTCAATGTAGACACATTATTATCGAGGCTTCACCCCCCCCTCCCCCGTTTCCTATGCATACGTACATTGTCAGTAGACCCCCTTCATGCGAACGTACTAAATGGATGGCCCCTAACCGGATTCAGAATCGATAACCGGTGCGCGAACCGGTAACCCGTGTGCGTAGTGTTAAAGGCAAAGTACTCGCAGACGAGGCGCCTCCACTTGAGAGGGAGAGAGAGAGAGCTCTGCGGTGGTATTTGGCCTACTCTTCCACGCTCACCCAAGACGTACCCATGCCTTTACCCCCAGCACGCACGCGATCTGCAGATCGACACGGTGCGGTTACAGAGCAACATTTCTGTGCTGTATTTTTTGTGAAGCGTTTCTCGGAATAATCAAACCGGGTTAGTAGGGTTGTGAAGATGCGGTTACAGGAGGTAATGGAAAAAAAAAAACTATCCCATATGGCCTCGATTGCGATTTGCGCGAACATCAGCAATGTGGATGTTCGAGACGAGCCCAAGGCAGAAGATCCCCTGGGGTTTGATCATCCACGAAGCTCGCGGTGCCATCCGCGAAACCGCATCCACTGCACAGACCCTGGCAGCAGATGCCAGATGCCTGACGCACGAATTGAAAATTAAAATAAAAAACCGCTCCAGTAGCGGCGAGACTGTGGCCATCCATCGCGGAGACCGCTGCAGTAGGACGTGCATCGACGCAACGGCCCGACCCACAAATACGTAAGGGACATCACAGCGAGGACGACGACTAACTCCCCTACTCGTGACGCGGCTGTCTCTGGCCTGACCAGCTGAATGTGAAAGTGTGGAGCCGTTGCCTCTGCATCCAACATCGGCAGCACGAGAAAGAAGGGAGCCAAATGTGGAGTCCCATAAGGCGGCTCCGTCCGCCAGAGGGCAGTGGCTGCACGTGGTTACGAGCTGTTGACAGACTCGGGGAGCGGTGTTGTTAGCGAGCACCTGCAGATAAGGTGTGTAGCGAGAAGGGGATTATATTGGTGTTTTACAAAATGGTAGTTAGTGGAAACACCCAAATTAGTCCTCAGAGGAGGGCTCCAACTCTTGTTGTAGCCGCTGCTGCTGAGCCTGGAGTGGTGTCTTCCCATCAGCCCCGCCAACACCAAGTACCTGCCTGGGTTATTTGTGCCACCAAACACTCCACTTCCTCAGCTCCCCATTGGTGATGGAACAGTTGTGTTGAGAGTGGAGAGTTTCCCATACCTGGACAGTGTGCTCATGCCCAGCTTCGATTTGACAGCAGAGGTCTCACTCCAAATCAGTCGGGCGGCATTATATTTTAATAGGCTGCGTAACGCTGTGTGGGAGCGACCTGATCTGTCTTTCCATACGAAGCTTCGAGTCTTCTCGGCCACAGTCATGCCCTCCCTTATCTATGCTTGTCAAACGTGGACGCCTCTAATGGAACATCTGCGCCGGTTAGAAACATTCAGGCTGGCCTGCCTACGATCCATCCTGGGTTTAACCGGGCTGGCTTGTGTGAGGAGCTCACAAATCCTTTAACGATATGGACACATTCCCATCAGTGAACGCCTCCGGCAGGCAAGACTGCGTTGGCTGGGTCATGTATATAAGGGTCTAAAACGGGCACGACATGGGCTGGAGAAGAGATGGACTGATGCGGTACGGGAGGATGTGGAGCTCTGTGGAGAAGGCTCGTGAAGGACGCTGCTACTGGGCAGTTGGAGGCAGTCGCCCTCCAGCAACAACGGAGGGCAGAGGAGTGATCCTCACAACAACGAGCGGAGCGCCGGGCAGCTAAAATATAGCAAGTTGGCACAGTAGGGGGTACAGCTGGTGTATCTACCGGTCATCTCAGTCAACCAACCCATGGCAACTTGGATCTGTCCTGAGACCTTTCGACATCTCACGTGGTCTCAAAGTGCACCTGGCCTGGCACAGGCACCATGGTGACGTCAACGTCACTTAGTGGCGAATGGCGGCTATTGGTAGCGAGAAAAACGCCGCTAATTTGAGGCCGAGTCAAACCTAGGGGAGACCCGGCACCGGTTCAGAAAATCGTCACTGGTGTTGGTGGCCGTGAGCGGGATGCGAACTCGTGTCGTCAGGTTCGTAGCGCAGCGCACAAACCGTTGCACCACCGCTCCGACACACTGCCACAACTACAACAGCCGTTTGCCACTAAGTGGCCGTGACGTCACCACGGCGCTTGTGCCAGGCTAGGTGCAGGAGGTCACGGGATAGACGCAGGTGTCATGCATGGATTGACTGACAGATGCATCACCTGTGTTCTCTACTGTGCCAACTCGTTGTGTTTTAGCGTTGTGGTGAGCGTAACTCCTCTGCCCTCTGTTGTTGTTAGAGGGCGACTGCCTCCAACTGCCCAGTAGCGTCCTTCCTCCTCCACAGAGGCCGATCTTAACACCGCTGGTACCAGTCTTTGGCAAGTCCACTGAGCTGAACATCCTTCTGTACCGCATCACTCTATCTCTTCTCCAGCCCATGTCGTGCCCGTTTAGCCCCTTCTATTCAGTCAACCAAAGGTTGCTAGGGCATGTGGTGGCTGGGCATGCAGGCTACTTGAATCAGCCAACGCAGCCTTGCCCGCCGGAGGAGCTCACTGATGGGAATGTGTCCAGATATTTCTTTGCAACCTGGTTGAACCCAGAATGGTTCGTAGGCAGGCCAGTCTCAAAGTTTAAAACCGGGGCAGATGTTCCATTAGAGGTATCTACGTTTCGCAAGCAAAGAGAATGGAGGGCATGAATCTGGCCGGAGAAGACTCGGTGGCGTCCCCACAGCGGAGCGCAGCTGATGAAAAGATAATGCTGCTCGGCTGATTCGGATCGAGATCTTTGCTGCCAAACCGGAGCTGTCCATAAGCGCACTACCCAGGTACGGAAACTTCTCCACTCTCTCCACAACTGCCCAATCCCTCATGGGATGTTGAGGGGGTAGAGTATTGGATGTTACAAAATACCCAGGCAGGTGCTTAGTTTTGGTAGGGGTGCTGGGAAGGCCCCATCTCTTGGTGGCACATTCCAGCAGAACCTCAAACTCCTTCTCAGCGTGAGCAGCAACCACCATGGGTGACCAGTCGGGAGTCATCCCTTGACCGCACCCGGGCACCAATCAGCCTCCCATTATATCTGTGCCAGAATGAAACTCAACTGGTGCATCCATGTGTAGAGTAGTGAAATACGCGGTGCGCACAGTTTGCACGGATAAACCGCCAGTTGTAAGGGGCGAAGCAGGAGCAAACGTGGTCGACCGGTTATGCACGTTAAGACCGGAGGTGTTGCCAGGGAGACGGGAGATGAGGGTTGATTGATGAGCCAACAGGCGTCATTCTGGCGATAGCCTAAAGAGACACACGAGAGGTCTCGCTGTGTGTGGAGACGCTGAGTGCGGAGTCGCTGTGTGCGTAGACGCTGTGTCCGGAGACGCTGTGTGCGGAGACGCTGTGTGTGGAGACGCTGTGTGCGGAGACGCTGTGTGCGGAGTTGCTGTGTGCGGAGACGCTGTGTGCGGAGACGCTGTGTGCGTAGACGCTGTGTGCGGAGACGCTGTGTGCGTAGACGCTGTGTGCGGAGACGCTGTGTGCGGAGTCGCTGTGTGCGGAGTCGCTGTGTGCGTAGACGCTGTGTGCGGAGTCGCTGTGTGCGAAGACGCTGTGTGCGGAGACGCTGTGTGCGGAGTCGCTGTGTGCGGAGTCGCTGTGTGCGTAGACGCTGTGTGCGGAGACGCTGCGTGCGTAGACGCTGCGTGCGGAGTCGCTGCGTGCGGAGTCGCTGCGTGCGTAGACGCTGCGTGCGGAGACGCTGCGTGCGGAGACGCTGCGTGCGGAGTCGCTGTGTGCGGAGACGCTGTGTGCGGAGACGCTGTGTGTGTGACGTTGTGTGAGGAGACGCTGTGTGCGGAGACACTGTGTGCGGTGACGCTGTGTGAGGAGACGCTGTGTGCGGAGACGCTGTGTGCCGAGACGCTGCGTGCGGAGTCGCTGTGTGCGGAGACGCTGTGTGCGGAGACGCTGTGTGTGTGACGTTGTGTGAGGAGACGCTGTGTGCGGAGACGCTGTGTGCGGTGACGCTGTGTGAGGAGACGCTGTGTGCGGAGACGCTGTGTGCCGAGACGCTGTGTGCGGAGTCGCTGTGTGCGGTGACGCTGTGTGAGGAGTCGCTGTGTGCGGAGTCGCTGTGTGCCGAGACGCTGTGTGCGGAGTCGCTGTGTGCAGAGAAACTGTGTGTGTGACGCTGTGTGAGGAGACGCTGTGTGCGGAGACGCTGTGTGCGGAGACGCTGTGTGCGGAGACGCTGTGTGCGGAGTCGCTGTGTGCGGAGTCGCTGTGTGCGTAGACGCTGTGTGCGGAGTCGCTGTGTGCGTAGACGCTGTGTGCGGAGACGCTGTGTGCGGAGTCGCTGTGTGCGGAGTCGCTGTGTGCGTAGACGCTGTGTGCGGAGACGCTGTGTGCGGAGACGCTGCGTGCGTAGACGCTGCGTGCGGAGTCGCTGCGTGCGGAGTCACTGCGTGCGTAGACGCTGCATGCGGAGACGCTGTGTGCGGAGACGCTGTGTGCGGAGTCGCTGTGTGCGGAGACGCTGTGTGCGGAGACGCTGTGTGCGGAGTCGCTGTGTGCGGAGACGCTGTGTGCGGTGACGCTGTGTGAGGAGACGCTGTGTGCGGAGACGCTGTGTGCGGAGACGCTGTGTGTGTGACGCTGTGTGAGGAGACGCTGTGTGCGGAGACGCTGTGTGTGTGACGTTGTGTGAGGAGACGCTGTGTGAGTAGACGCTGTGTGCGGAGACGCTGTGTGCGGAGACGCTGTGTGCGGTGACGCTGTGTGAGGAGACGCTGTGTGCGGAGACGCTGTGTGCCGAGACGCTGTGTGCGGAGTCGCTGTGTGCGGTGACGCTGTGTGAGGAGTCGCTGTGTGCGGAGTCGCTGTGTGCCGAGACGCTGTGTGCGGAGTCGCTGTGTGCGGAGAAACTGTGTGTGTGACGCTGTGTGAGGAGACGCTGTGTGTGGAGACGCTGTGTGCAGAGACGCTGTGTGCGGAGACGCTGTGTGCGGAGACGCTGTGTGTGGAGACGCTGTGTGCGGAGACGCTGTGTGCGGAGTCGCTGTGTGCGGAGACGCTGTGTGGGAGACGCTGTGTGCGTAGACGCTGTGTGCGGAGACGCTGTGTGCGGAGACGCTGTGTGCGTAGACGCTGTGTGCGGAGACGCTGTGTGCGGAGTCGCTGTGTGCGGAGTCGCTGTGTGCGTAGACGCTGTGTGCGGAGTCGCTGTGTGCGTAGACGCTGTGTGCGGAGACGCTGTGTGCGGAGTCGCTGTGTGCGGAGTCGCTGTGTGCGTAGACGCTGTGTGCGGAGACGCTGTGTGCGGAGACGCTGCGTGCGTAGACGCTGCGTGCGGAGTCGCTACGTGCGGAGTCGCTGCGTGCGTAGACGCTGCGTGCAGAGACGCTGTGTGCGGAGACGCTGTGTGCGGAGTCGCTGTGTGTGGAGACGCTGTGTGCGGAGACGCTGTGTGACGTTGTGTGAGGAGACGCTGTGTGCGGAGACGCTGTGTGCGGTGACGCTGTGTGAGGAGACGCTGTGTGCGGAGACGCTGTGTGCCGAGACGCTGTGTGCGGAGTCGCTGTGTGCGGTGACGCTGTGTGAGGAGTCGCTGTGTGCGGAGTCGCTGTGTGCCGAGACGCTGTGTGCGGAGTCGCTGTGTGCGGAGAAACTGTGTGTGTGACGCTGTGTGAGGAGACGCTTTGTGTGGAGACGCTGTGTGCGGAGACGCTGTGTGCGGAGATGCTGTGTGCGGAGTCGCTGTGTGCGGAGTCGCTGTGTGCGTAGACGCTGTGTGCGGAGTCGCTGTGTGCGGAGACGCTGTGTGCGGAGACGCTGTGTGCGGAGTCGCTGTGTGCGGAGTCGCTGTGTGCGTAGACGCTGTGTGCGGAGACGCTGCGTGCGGAGACGCTGCGTGCGGAGTCGCTGCGTGCGGAGTCGCTGCGTGCGTAGACGCTGCGTGCGGAGACGCTGTGTGCGGAGACGCTGTGTGCGGAGTCGCTGTGTGCGGAGACGCTGTGTGCGTAGACGCTGTGTGCGGAGTCGCTGTGTGCGGAGATGCTGTGTGCGGTGACGCTGTGTGAGGAGACGCTGTGTGCGGAGACGCTGTGTGCGGAGACGCTGTGTGTGTGACGCTGTGTGAGGAGACGCTGTGTGCGGAGACGCAGTGTGTGTGACGTTGTGTGAGGAGACGCTGTGTGCGGAGACGCTGTGTGCGGTGACGCTGTGTGAGGAGACGCTGTGTGCGGAGACGCTGTGTGCGGTGACGCTGTGTGAGGAGTCGCTGTGTGCGGAGTCGCTGTGTGCCGAGACGCTGTGTGCGGAGTCGCTGTGTGCGGAGAAACTGTGTGTGAGACGCTGTGTGCGGAGACGCTGTGTGCGGAGACGCTGTGTGCGGAGACGCTGTGTGCGGAGACGCTGTGTGCGGAGACGCTGTGTATGAGACGCTGTGCACGGAGACGCTGTGTGGAGACTCTGCGTGTGCGGAGACGCTGCGTGTGTGGAGACGCTGGGTGTGGAGTGGCTGAGTGTGGAGACGCCGAGAACAGAGCTGCTGAGTGCAGGATAAGGGAGGTGAAAGGTAGATAAGAGTGGGGAGAAGTTAATACATAAGTGACCGTATAGATAGTTATAGGAGTGCCTACAACTGGTGCAAGAATAGGTGAATAAAGTGTAAGCAGATGACTTGTTACCACGTGTCGGTGTGAGTCATTTTTGAAGACACTATACATGGAAGGTTTTTCGAACTACGTGGTCGAAGACGATGTTGAATAAAGTGGGAGGCAGATGACATCCCTGCCGCACCCCAAGGTGAACACGGAATGGCTCCGACTCCCGGCCACGCCACTTTACCTGGGCCTGTCCACCATCACATTGACACAAAGACAAAGATCCCCCGTATAGCCTTAACAGACTGTTGGGGCAAGTGCCGTTCGCGAGCACCTATGAATACCGGCACGACACGCAAGGAGTTTGGTGGCCAACACCACGCCCGGCCGCCTTTGTCTCCCCAGTGGCGATGTTTAACACATCGCACCAGGTACTCATTTGAGGACTGGTCCAAATAATCGTCACCGGTGTTGGCCGTGAGCGGGAAACGAACCCGGGTCGCCAGGTTCGTAGCGCGGTGCGCTCACCGCTACACTACCGCTCCCCGACACACACACACCGACACATACACCCGGACACACACACACACACCCACACATACACCCGGACACACACACACACACCCACACACACACCCGGACACACACACACACACACCGACACACACACCCGGACACACACACACACACCGACACACACACCCGGACACACACACACACACCGACACACACACCCGGACACACACACACACACCGACACACACACCCGACACACCACACCCGACACACACACACACCCGACACACACCCGGACACCACACACACACACGACACATACACCCGGACACACACACACACACACACCGACACACACACCTGGACACACACACACACACACCGAAACACACACCCGGACACACACACCGACACACACACCCGGACACACACACACACACCGACACACACACCCGGACACACACACACACACCCACACACACACCACACACCCGGACACACACACACACACCGACACACACACCCGGACACACACACACACACCCCACACCACACCCGGACACACACACACACACCGATACACACATCCGGACACACACACACACACCGACACACACACCCGGACACACACACACACACACACACACCGACACACACACCCGGACACACACACACACACCGACACACACACCCGGACACACACACACCCGAAACACACACCGACACACACACCCCGGACACACACACACACACCGACACACACACCCGGACACACACACACACACACCGACACACACCCGGACACACCACACACACCGACACACACACCCGGACACACACACACACACCGACACACACATCCGGACACACACACACACACCGACACACACACCCGGACACACACACACACACCGACACACACACCCGGACACACACACACACCGACACACACACCCGGACACACACACACCCCGAAACACACACATGGGCACACGCCGCAGCCGTGGCACAAGTTCGCGTTCAGCACAGCTGAGCAAACACTTGGAGACATCGCCCCCCCCTCCTCTCCCTTCCCCTCCCTCCTTCCCCCTCATCCTCTCCCACCTCCTCCTCCTGCACGCAGCTGCACTGCCTGCCTTTTGAATTGATGACTACCGGGGCTTGCCAGCTGTTGTAGGCGTGGGACAGGAGAAGGCAGTGCGGTCCTGGGGTCCTGGGGTGGCTATGAGAAGCTACCTCCCTCGCCTGGTATGCAGGAGGTCATGGGGTCGACCCCAACCCTGACGCCTGCTGTAAATTTGGAGTTTCCATGTCTCTCTCTGTCTCTCATCATCATCACGGTGGCTATAAGATGTTAACTCCCTCGCTTGGTATGCAGGAGGTGATGGCCACATGGCCAACCGGCTCTGAACCAATTCCTCGACCACATCAATTCCATACACCCAACAATCAAATTCACCATGGAGGTAGAAAAGGATGGCATGCTACCCTTCTTGGATGTCCTAATGAAAAATAGACCAGATGGCTCAATGAGCCACTCTGTCTACAGGAAAGTAACCCATACTGACGACTACCTAAAACCTGATTCCCACTACCATCCATCCCACAAGAATTCCCTCATCAAAACGCTACACCATAGTGCTCAATGTAGCTCCGACCATGAACACTTAACCAGTTAACTCAAACACGTACACCAAGCTCTTAAGGCAAATGGATATTCTGACTACACAATCCGCAAAGCCATCACCCCAACCGCGAGGAAGGAGCCATCTGAGGATCCAATCAAAACCATCACCTTGCCATATATAGCAGGGGTAGCCAAAAATATTTCCAAAATCATGAACAAACACAAGATCCAGGTCCGATTTAACACAGTACATAAAATTCGTGATCTGATCCCATCTCTGAAGGACACGATTCCTGACATACAATATCCCAGCGTCTACAAACTAAGCTGTATCTGCGACAGAAGTTACATTGGGGAAACTAAGCGACATGTCTCGGACCGTATTTGTGAGCACATTGCAGATTTGAAACACTGTAGGACCAATGCTTCTGCCGTGGCTGATCATTACTTTAATGCGGCTGGCTCACACAAAATTGATTTCTCTAAGACGATGTTACTTTGCAAGCCTACTGGCAATCAACAAAGATTTGTTCATGAAGCCATCCATATCTACAGACATAATTTCAACCGAGAGGATGGTTATAAACTCAGCAATCATTGCAAAGATGTCATCAACCACTTTGGGTCATGACTTGACTCGTGTTTTCTTGTCAATCAACCTCCACCGTCAGCAGTGTGGTGTGTGGAGCGGGGTGCAGTGCTTGCCTGGCGGCACATTGATTAGTGTAGACCCACTGCCGATATCGTTGTTTTCTCCTGCATTGGCATTGCTGCTGAATTTGCATTGCTGCTGCATTTCCATTGCTGCTGCGTTGGCATTGCTGCTGCATTTGCATTTCTGCTGCATTGGCATTTCTGCTGCATTGGCATTGCTGCTGCATTGGCATTGCTGTTGCATTGGCATTGCTGCTGCATTGGCATTGCTGTTGCATTGGCATTGCTGCTGCATTGGCATTGCTGCTGCATTGGCGTTGTTGCTGCATTGGCATTGTTGCTGCATTGGCATTGTTGCTGCATTGGCATTGTTGCTGCATTGGCATTGCTGCTGCATTGGCATTGCTGCTGCATTGGCATTGCTGTTGCATTGGCGTTGTTGCTGCATTGGCATTGTTGCTGCATTGGCATTGTTGCTGCACTGGCATTGCTGCTGCATTGGCATTGCTGCTGCATTGGCATTGCTGCTGCATTGGCATTGCTGCTGCATTGGCGTTGTTGCTGCATTGGCATTGTT
Source organism: Lethenteron reissneri (assembly GCF_015708825.2). Lineage (NCBI taxonomy): Eukaryota > Metazoa > Chordata > Hyperoartia > Petromyzontiformes > Petromyzontidae > Lethenteron > Lethenteron reissneri. Next base: position 2,082,257 of record NC_083796.1, on the reverse strand, counting down.
GCTGCATTGGCATTGTTGCTGCATTGGCATTGCTGCTGCATTGGCATTGTTGCTGCATTGGCATTGTTGCTGCATTGGCATTGTTGCTGCATTGGCATTGCTGCTGCATTGGCATTGCTGCCCCGCCCATGCTACTGTTGCTGCCGAGACACTTGGGCTACGCCCATCTCCAAACCTCTATAGACAGTTTGCCTTTAGAGGCTAACCCCCCTTTCCTGATGACGACCGCTTGTGTTGAGATCGAAACGTCGTGGCTTTTTGCTTGTTTAATTTGCATTATTTTTTATTTTGCAGGCTACAGTCAACATTATAGACTGCCAGTACACTCACCGAACTTAATAACCAGGCTACAGTCTACATTATAGACTGCCAGTACACTCACCGAACTTAATAACCAGGCTACAGTCTACATTATAGACTGCCAGTACACTCAATCCGATTAAGAACTAGGCTATTATTTTTTATAATTTGTATTCACTTTATTTTTTATTATTATTTAAATTTTTATATCTACGTGACGTTACTGAAAGAACCAAATAATTTGGAGTTTGCATGTTCTCTCTCCCTCTCTCTCCCCGTGGTCGCGTGGATTTTTCTCCGGGTCCCTCCGGTTTTCCCCCTCCACATTTATCATCAACATCAGCACGCGTTTCGAGTATTTGGCTGCGATACATTTCCGCGTGACAAGCCACTTCGTTGAGCCGCCATTTGTGGCCGGGCCGCTTCTGAACAAGAGCTACACAGCTCAGTAGGCCTTGCCCGGTAAACTAATCGCTGTAGTCTATACGTTTAGATTCATCTTCTTGGTTCTTTCGGTAAAGTCACGTAGAAGGGAAATAATAAAATAATAATAAATATAACATAATAATTTCCCTTCTACGTGACTTTACCGAAAGAACCAAGAAGATGAATCCCTGCAGTCACGAAAGCTTAAAATCGTTTAGATTCAGTTTAAAAAAACAAAACGGAGCTCGCGAAGAGGAGAAGCCAACGAGCGGGGGGTGTCGCGTGAGGGTCTGAGTCCGTGACGGCGCGGGGTCACGTGGCCACGGGGAGACGTGGCCACGGGCTCGCGGCGTCTCACGTGTCCGGAGTTTGTTGCGGGGGGCAGGTGGAACGCATTACCTGGGCGGGATCAGATCCACACCCCCCCACCCCGCCCCTCCCCCACATTCCCTGCTACCCCACCCCCTCGTCCTCCCACTCAACCCCTGAACCCTGCTCCCTCTGCCTCCCATCACGAGCGTCCAATCTTCCCAACATCTCCCTCGCAAGGCGGTAATGGGGAATGGAGATGCTGGGAGGGAGGTATGGAGCGAAGGGGAGAGACCGCGGTGGGGGGGGGGGGGGGGGGCGATGGAGGTACGGGGAGGAGGGGAGATGGGGGAGGGAGATGGTGATGTGGGGAGGAGGGGGAGATGGGGGGAGGGAGATGGTGGTGCGGGGAGGAGGAGGGGGGAGAGATGGGTGGGGGAGTTTATGGAAGTGAATATGAGTGGGGAGTGATGCGTTTTGGAGCTGGCAATGTTGGACTCTGGAGGACAGGAGCGGGGGGGGGGGGCGAGATGAGGGGGGGTGATTCGTTTTTCGGCTGCCAATGTTGAACTCTGTAAGTATGGGAGTGAGTGGGCGGGTGGAGTATGAAGCGGGGGGGGGGGGGGTGCATTGGATAGGATTGGGTTGTGCACAGGGGGCGGTGGTGATGAGTTTTTAGGCTGGCAACGCTGGATTCTGGGAGGGGGCAGTCTGGAGGGGGGGGGGGGCTGATAGAAACCAGACCGCGTGGTGCTCGGTGGTGCTTGGTGGTGGTGGTGATGTCAGTCGCTGGGGTCTCCCCCGTAGAGCGGATCCCGTGTCTCAAAGGCCGCTCACGTGACTCCAGATGAAGTTCACGTGTGTGTGTGTGTGCGAGGAGGAGGAGGTGGTGGTGACGGCGTGGTGGGAGCGGGAGAGCGCCGCTCGGCGCTACGAGACCGGCAGAGGAGCGAGTTCGATTCCCGCCCATGGTGCCAGCAACGCGAGTGACGATTATTTAAACCGGTCCTGGGCCTCTCGTAGGTCGACTCGGCCTCAAATGAGTACGCGCATCAGGTGGGATGTATAGGAAATGCCACTGGGGAAACAAAGGCGGCCGGGCGTGGTTGATGGCCACTCACGCCCGACATTATGGGTGCTCGCTAACAGCACTTGCTCCAACAGTCTGTTGGGGCTATAGTGGGGATTTTTGTCTTGAGTAGTGATGGTTGTGGTGATGGTGGTGCTGATGGTGGGGGTGATGGTGGATGGTGATGGCGGTGGTGTATAGCGGTTAGCGCGCTGCGCTACGAACCTGGGGACCCGAGTTCGATTGCCGTCCACGGCCAACACCAGTGACGATTATCTTGAATCGGTTCTGGGACTCCCCTAGGTCGAGTCAGCCTCGAATGAGCACCTGGCGCGGTGTGTAGACATCGCTACTGGGGAGACAAAGGCGGTCGGGCGTGGTGCTGGCCACCCACCCCCTCGTGTACCCGTGCCGGCCTTCATAGGCGCTCGCGAACAGCACTTGCCCCAACAGTATGTTTAGGTTATACGGGAGATCTTTGTCTTTATCCATTTTTTTGGATGGTGATGGTCGCGATGCCCACGAAGCGTAGCAAGGTGACCAGGAGGGAGGGTGGGAGGACACGAGGGGGGGGGGTGAAGGGGGGGCGGATGAAGGGGGCGGGGGGATCCCCCCTCCCCCGCTATCTCCTTAAATCCCCCCCCCCCACGCTCCCTATTGACGCGGCGTGATTATTTATTTATTAATTCGCTGAAGTGCCTCCTCGTCTCGCGCTGAGAGCGCGCGCGCTCCACGTGGCGTTTCCCAGCGTCGTCTCGCGCCACGGGGAAGGTGTCAGCCAGGTCAATAGGGACCCCCCCCACTCCACCCACCCACACGCCCCGCCCCCCACCCACCATAAATCCCCCCCCCTCCCCATTGAACGCGTCGAGGAACACAATGGCGCACGACAGATTCTTGCGGTCGCTGTTAGAGTCGCGTTCCCATGAGAGCGCCGCTCAGTGGAGCCAGGAGTGATGGCGATGGTGGATGGGAGGATGGGATGATGATGGTGGATGGGAGGATGGGATGATGATGGTCGATGGGAGGATGGGATGATGATGGTGGATGGGAGGATGGGATGATGATGGTGGATGTGAGGATGGGATGATGATGGTGGATGGGAGGATGGGATGATGATGGTCGATGGGAGGATGGGATGATGATGGTCGATGGGAGGATGGGATGATGATGGTGGATGGGAGGATGGGATGATGATGACGGTGGTGGTGGATGAGAGGATGGGATGATGATGGTGGATGGGAGGATGGATGGTGATGACGGTGGTGATGGCTGGGAGGATGGATGATGATGGTGGATGGGAGGATGGGATGATGATGGTGGATGGGAGGATGGATGGTGATGGTGGATGGGAGGTTGGATGATGATGGTGGATGGGAGGATGGATGGTGGTGGTAATGAGAGGTGGTGGTAATGATAGAGCAGATGGTATGATGATGGTGGATGGAAGTATGGATGATGGTGGTGATGGTGGTGCATAGGATGTCGGATACTGCTGGTGATAGTGGTGATGGTGGTGATGGTGGAGAGGATGAGATGATGATGGTAGTATTTATGATGATGATGTTGATTGCTTGATGCTCTGCTGCTGCTGCTGATAACGCGAGCAATGCAACGTGCGATGCGTGACGGACGCGCTGAGCTAAGAGCCACGGGAAAGAGGTGGGGGCGTTTAATAAAGAGGTGGGGGGCGTTTAATAAAGAGGTGGGGGGCGTTTAATAAAGAGGTGGGGGCGTTTAATAAAGAGGTGGGGGCGTTTAATAAAGAGGTGGGGGGCGTTTAATAAAGAGGTGGGGGGCGTTTAATAAAGAGGTGGGGGCGTTTAATAAAAAGGTGGGGGCGTTTAATAAAGAGGTGGGGGTCGTTTAATAAAGAGGTGGGGGGCGTTTAATAAAGAGGTGGGGGGTGTTTAATAAAGAGGTGGGGGCGTTTAATAAAGAGGTGGGGGCGTTTAATAAAGAGGTGGGGGCGTTTAATAAAGAGGTGGGGGCGTTTAATAAAGAGGTGGGGGTCGTTTAATAAAGAGGTGGGGGGCGTTTAATAAAGAGGTGGGGGTGTTTAATAAAGAGGTGGGGGGCGTTAATAAAGAGGTGGGGCGTTTAATAAAGAGGTGGGGGTGTTTAATAAAGAGGTGGGGGGCGTTTAATAAAGAGGTGGGGGGTGTTTAATAAAGAGGTGGGGGGTGTTTAATAAAGATGTGGGGGCGTTTAATAAAGAGGTGGGGGTGTTTAATAAAGAGGTGGGGGCGTTTAATAAAGAGGTGGGGGGTGTTTAATAAAGAGGTGGGGGCGTTTAATAAAGAGGTGGGGGTCGTTTAATAAAGAGGTGGGGGCGTTTAATAAAGAGGTGGGGGTGTTTAATAAAGAGGTGGGGGTGTTTAATAAAGAGGTGGGGGCGTTTAATAAAGAGGTGGGGGTCGTTTAATAAAGAGGTGGGGGCGTTTAATAAAGAGGTGGGGGTCGTTTAATAAAGAGATGGGGGCGTTTAATAAAGAGGTGGGGGGCGTTTAATAAAGAGGTGGGGGCGTTTAATGAAGAGGTGGGGGGCGTTTAATAAAGAGGTGGGGGCGTTTAATAAAGAGATGGGGGCGTTTAATAAAGAGGTGGGGGGCGTTTAATAAAGAGGTGGGGGCGTTTAATAAAGAGGTGGGGGCGTTTAATGAAGAGGTGGGGGGCGTTTAATAAAGAGGTGGGGGCGTTTAATAAAGAGGTGGGGGCGTTTAATAAAGAGGTGGGGGGCTTTTAATAAAGAGGTGGGGGCGTTTAATAAAGAGGTGGGGGTGTTTAATAAAGAGGTGGGGGGCTTTTAATAAAGAGGTGGGGTCGTTTAATAAAGAGGTGGGGGCGTTTAATAAAGAGGTGGGGGCGTTTAATAAAGAGGTGGGGGCGTTTAATAAAGAGGTGGGGGGCGTTTAATAAAGAGATGGGGGCGTTTAATAAAGAGGTGGGGGTCGTTTAATAAAGAGGTGGGGGGCGTTTAATAAAGAGGTGGGGGGAGTTTAATAAAGAGGTGGGGGGCGTTTAATAAAGAGGTGGGGGGCGTTTAATAAAGAGGTGGGGGGCGTTTAATAAAGAGGTGGGGGCGTTTAATAAAGAGGTGGGGGCGTTTAATAAAGAGGTGGGGGCGTTTAATAAAGAGGTGGGGGCGTTTAATAAAGAGGTGGGGGTCGTTTAATAAAGAGATGGGGGCGTTTAATAAAGAGGTGGGGGCGTTTAATAAAGAGGTGGGGGCGTTTAATAAAGAGGTGGGGGTCGTTTAATAAAGAGATGGGGGCGTTTAATAAAGAGGTGGGGGGCGTTTAATAAAGAGGTGGGGGGCGTTTAATAAGAGGTGGGGGCGTTTAATAAAGAGGTGGGGGTCGTTTAATAAAGAGGTGGGGGTCGTTTAATAAAGAGGTGGGGGGCGTTTAATAAAGAGGTGGGGGGAGTTTAATAAAGAGGTGGGGGTGTTTAATAAAGAGGTGGGGGTCGTTTAATAAAGAGGTGGGGGGAGTTTAATAAAGAGGTGGGGGTGTTTAATAAAGAGGTGGGGGCGTTTAATAAAGAGGTGGGGGGAGTTTAATAAAGAGGGGGGGGCGTTTAATAAAGAGGTGGGGGCGTTTAATAAAGAGGTGGGGGGCGTTTAATAAAGAGGTGGGGGCGTTGAAAAAAGAGATGGGGGCGTTTAATAAAGAGGTGGGGGCGTTTAATAAAGAGGTGGGGGCGTTGAAAAAAGAGATGGGGGCGTTTAATAAAGAGGTGGGGGCGTTTAATAAAGAGGTGGGGGCGTTGAAAAAAGAGATGGGGGTGTTTAATAAAGAGGTGGGGGTCGTTTAATAAAGAGGTGGGGGTCGTTTAATAAAGAGGTGGGGGTCGTTTAATAAAGAGGTGGGGGCGTTTAATAAAGAGGTGGGGGTCGTTTAATAAAGAGGTGGGGGTCGTTTAATAAAGAGGTGGGGGTCGTTTAATAAAGAGGTGGGGGCGTTTAATAAAGAGGGGGGGGGTGTTTAATAAAGAGGTGGGGGGCGTTTAATAAAGAGGTGGGGGTGTTTAATAAAGAGGTGGGGGCGTTTAATAAAGAGGTGGGGGCGTTTAATAAAGAGGTGGGGGCGTTTAATAAAGAGGTGGGGGGCGTTTAATAAAGAGGTGGGTGCGTTTAATAAAGAGGTGGGGTCGTTTAATAAAGAGGTGGGGGGTGTTTAATAAGAGGTGGGGGGTGTTTAATAAAGAGGTGGGGGTGTTTAATAAAGAGGTGGGGGCGTTTAATAAAGAGGTGGGGGCGTTTAATAAAGAGGTGGGGTCGTTTAATAAAGAGGTGGGGGCGTTTAATAAAGAGGTGGGGGCGTTTAATAAAGAGGTGGGGGGCGTTTAATAAAGAGGTGGGTGCGTTTAATAAAGAGGTGGGGGGCGTTTAATAAAGAGGTGGGGGACGTTTAATAAAGAGGTGGGGGCGTTTAATAAAGAGGTGGGGGCGTTTAATAAAGAGGTGGGGGCGTTTAATAAAGAGGTGGGGGACGTTTAATAAAGAGGTGGGGGGCGTTTAATAAAGAGGTGGGGGACGTTTAATAAAGAGGTGGGGGCGTTTAATAAAGAGGTGGGGGGCGTTTAATAAAGAGGTGGGGGACGTTTAATAAAGAGGTGGGGGCGTTTAATAAAGAGGTGGGGGGCGTTTAATAAAGAGGTGGGGGACGTTTAATAAAGAGGTGGGGGCGTTTAATAAAGAGGTGGGGGACGTTTAATAAAGAGGTGGGGGGTGAGGGGGGGATGTAAGTGTGCGTTAGAAGTCAGTGTGGATTGAAGACCGCAGCTCCAGCGGTGGGGACGATGATGATGATGGTGGTGATGGTGGTGGTGATGGTGGTGATGGGGATGATGATGGTGGTGATGGTGGTGATGGTGGTAATGATGGTGATGATGGTGGTCATGGTGGTGATGGTGGTGATGATGATGGTGGTGATGGTGGTGGGGGTGATGGTGGTGGTGATGGAGTGGTGATGATGGTGGTCATGGTGGTGATGGTGGTGATGATAGTGGTGATGATCGTGATGGTGGTGGTCATGGTGGTGATGGTGGTCATGGTGTGCTGGTGGGGATGATGATGGTGGTGATGATGGGATGGTGGTGATGGTCGTGATGGTGGTGATGATGGTGGTGATGTTGGTGATGATCGTGATGATGATGGTAGTGGTCATGGTGGTGATGGTGGTGATGGAGTGCTGGTGGGGATGATGATGGTGGTGATGGTGGAGATGGTGGTGATGGTGGTGATGGTGGTGATCATGGTGGTGATGTTGGTGATGATCGTGATGATGATGGTGGTGGTCATGGTGGTGATGGTGGTGATGGAGTGCTGGTGGGGATGATGATGGTGGTGATGGTGGAGATGGTGGTGATGGTGGTGATGGTGGTGATGATGGTGTTGATGGTCATGTTGTGATGGTGGGGATGATGGTCATGTTGTGATGGTGGTGATGGTGGTGATGGTGGGGATGATGGTCATGTTGTGATGGTGGTGATGGTGGTGATGGTGGTGATGGTGGGGATGATGGTGGACGCGTTCCAGACGGCGGGGACTGTCACGGAGAGACGGCGCCCGACAGGAGCTGTTGTGCAGCGCGCTAACCGCTACACCACCGCTCCCCACTCACACACGCACACACACGCACACACTCACGCACACACACAGGCACACACACGCACGCACACACACACACTCACACTCGCACGCACACACACACTCACACACGCACACACTCTCACACAGGCACACACTCACACACACGCACACACTCACACACACGCACACACTCACACACTCACACGCACGCACTCACACACACTCACGCACTCACACATACGCACGCACACACACTCACACACACGCACACACTCACTCACACACACACGAGAGGCATTGAGACAAAATCCCACGGGCGAGACCGCCCATGGGGCTGTATTCCGCGTGCATTGTGTGCTTTATATAATCCGCTCGCCTTATAATTTTACTTTAATCCAACTCATAGTCACATACACCCGGCAACCACCCCCCCCTCCACCCCCCTCCACCCCCCATGAATGCCGACACGGCACGCGAGCGTGTGGATAGCCAGCACCACGCCCGACCGCCTTTGTCTCCCCAGTGTTAGATGGTGACCTTGATCGGGCATCGGACTCGGTTCGCCGGCTTCGCAGCGTAGCCGCGCTCACACGCGTGTCAATGTTGAACTTCGTTGGTCCGCGAGTACCCAAAACAATTCTTGTCACCCCCCCCCCAACCCCCCCGCCGCAACTTCCGATACATCGGAGAAACACAAAACCGCAGCAGCGCCTGTTCGCCCCACAATCTCCGGGTCACAGCAGCAGCAGCGGCAGGAGCCTCAACTCCACGCCGCAGATACAGATGAGGGCGAGGGACAGACGCACGTGTCCGGACCGCGGGCCTCACGTCAATGATAAAAAAAAAACATCTCGGCACGGAGACCCGAGCGGTCGAACCTCGACAAGGGCCGCCGATCGTCGACCATTGACCCAATCGGGGACCGGGGGGGGGGGGCACGTCGCCCGATGGGGTCACCCCCTCCCCCTCAACCCCCCGATGCCATAAATGAGCGCCATCGATGATTCGGGATGGTCCAGCGAAGTGGTGCGGCCGCCGGTCTCGATCCGTCGAGCCGCGTCGTCAACGCTGCGCTGCCACTGCCGCCGCTAACTTCACTCTTTTGAAGGAGGGATGAACGAGAGCTACTTCTGCTTCCGACCAGACAATTGAGTGGATGACGGCATCTACAAATGACATCTTGAATCTGGAAGACGAAGAAGGCTTCTCTCGCACGGCACCGTAGCGAGCCGTGTTCATCGGAGGCGCCGACGGGAAGGACAAGAAACTCAACACAAAGAGACAACCTCAAAGCAAATGAGTTTCCCATCTCACTTGAGGCTGAGTCGACCTAGAAAGTCAGAACACACGCACGGGAGAGCAGCAGGTCATTGCCTGCATGTGTAACGCACGCCAGTCGTCGTTCCCGATCCACTGCTGGATGAAGGCCCCCTTGACTTCGCGTCGGTCATACTTCCCCACGCTGGTCAATGATGCGGTGCGAGGAGGGGGGGGGCGTGGGGGGAAGTGATGGTGTGGGGGTAGAGGGGAGCCTTTCAGATAATCGGGCGCCTCTGATGTTTGTTCGGCCGTGGCCGGGGATCGAACTCAGGACGTGCGGGTGGTGAGTGCGCCGCGAGATTGCGTCTCGCGGCGCCTGGTACCCGCATGACCCCACATCAAAGCTGCCAGAACCCGACCCTGCGACGCAGCCCCCCCCCTTACCCAGCCCGCACATCATCATCATCACCGCTTTCATCTTCCCATGGGGGGGGGGGGGTAGGGGGGAGGAGTGGGTGGAGTGGAGGGGCTCGGGGCTCCTCGTTATGAGGAGGTGGGGGTGGGAAGACGAGGAGTTATATTATAAGTTGCGTGGGTCGTGGTGGTGTTTTTGTAATGGGGAGCGGTGGTGCAGCGGTTAGCGCTACGCTGCGCTACGCACCCGGCGCGCCCGAGTTCGATTCCCGCTCACGGCCAACACCGGTGACTTTTATCTGTTCTGGGCCTCCCCTAAGTCGACTCAGCCTTAAATGAGTACCTCGTGCGGTGTGTAAATATCGCTACTGGGGAGACAAAGGCGGACGAGCGTGGTTGCTGGCCACCCGACCCCCTTCCTTGTGTGCCGTGCCGGCCTTCATAAGAACAGCACTTGCCCCAACATTCTGCCCTGGTTATGCGGGGGGATTTTTGTCTTTTGGTGATGGTGGGGGTTTTTTTTGTTGTTTTGCAATTCCTTCTGCAGAGGAGGGACGCCGTGGATGCGAAATTCCTTCCGTAACAACCGCGACCACGGCACAAAGGATGGGGGAGCTCTCTCTCTGTGCCCCGCACTATTGCGCCCCCAAACAAAGACAAAGATGTTCCGTATAGCCTCGTAACAGATTGTCGGGGCAAGTGCTGTGAACGGGTAGCACATATGAAGGCCGGCACGGCACACGAGGGGGTGTGGGTGGCGAGCGCCACGCCCGGCCGCCTTTGTCTCCCCAGTGACAAAGGCGGTGTAGAGGAGGCACAGGACCGGTTGAGATTATCGCCACTGGTGTTGGCCCCAAACTCCACCACCAATTTTTTTGTTATCAGAGGACCTGGTGCGGTGTGTAAACATCCCCACTGGGGAGACAAAGGCGGTCGGGCGTGGTGCTGGCCACCCACCCCCTTGTGTACCGTTCCAGCCTTCATAGGTGCTCGCTAACAGCACTTGCCTCCACAGTATGTTAAGGCTATACGGGGGACCTTTACCTTTGTGTTGAACTTCTTCCGCGCCGTACGTAGCCAACTGTGCTAATCGGAGGTGCGGGAGGAAGGGGCAACACACACAGAACGCTAAAAAGCAGTTGTTAAAGAAATGAGTTTTCAATCTCGATCACGATTTAAAAGTGCGCAGCTCCAGTAACTGCCTCATATTGGAAGGGAGAGAGCGTTCCAGACGGCCGCAGAAGCGCGTCTGAAAGCGCCGCGCGATGTGGTGGTCACCGTCTTCGTTCAAAGGCTCGGCCAAACGCGCCCGCTGCGAGGATGAGCGGAGTTCTTTGTCGAGATCGGCAACGCATTGTGATTCATGTGCGTGCCAGCGCTTTTGCGGTTAATGAGTGCAACCTTATAATGCGTGGGTCAGGGTCGGGGTTGGAATTGGAGTTGCGGTTCGGGTTATGGCGAGGGTTACATTTGGGTTCAGAATCGTGGCGATGGTGAGGTTTATCTTTGAGGGTTGATCTTCGACCGCAGCGAAGCCGGAGATTTGTTTGTGTTTGTTGTTGTCGTGTAAAGCAGCCGTGGTGAGTGATGGCGGCGAGTTGTTTGTGTTTGTTGTTGTCGTGTAAAGCAGCCGTGGTGAGTGATGGTCCAGCAACTCGCTTAGCACTCCGCTCACGAGCTCGCTCACCGCCGATCGTACCGTCGCCTTCCGATCACTCTTACATCGCTACTACTACTAGTACCGAGGTGACCGTGCCCACGAACTTCACGTCGCGTTGTTAGTGCAGTCTATAGGATCAGTCTATAGGATCAGTCTATAGGATCTAGAGGATCAGGGCGCAGGGAGTTGCTTCTCTGGATTCCTATTTTGAGTCCGGAGTTTTGTGCCAATCGGTGCACGAGAGAGAATTCAAAACCCCCGAGGGGTTTTTAAATTTCGCGGGGCGCCTTCACGCAGCCTGGGATGAAGCGCCCAGCGTTTAAAGTCGCGATGAGGACTGGGCTCTGCGACATCGGTGTCTCGATGCGAGTCGAGGTTCGTCGACGCGAGCATCGCCTCGCTGCCAGCACAGCCCCCGGTTGAACACCCACCCAGGCCTCCTTCCTTCCTTTCTTTCGTACGACTGCTGACGTGGACGACGCAGAGTAACGACCACAATCTCGCATGGCAGGCGGTCGAATCGAGATACCCGCGTCGGGAGCAGCCGTGGAGCGGTGTCGTGGCTGCGATGTCTGCTTCGTGTGTGCGGATCGGGGCCACGCGTCGTGCCACGTTGCACGGCGGCTCTGGGTGACCGCAGACGAGGCGCTGCTGGAGACGGGTTCGGAGGTTTCCGTTTGTGCGTCGGCGAGCCGGGCGGGGATGGGCGCCTCGATCTTCACGCTCGCTCCGCGGGACGCAGCGTCAGCGAGCGGCGCCGTCTGGAAGAATCGGCGCAACGAGACGGGGGGAGGGGGAAGGCATTTGGTGAGCCGAATGAGTGAATCGACACGACGGGGTAACATCGATCGACTCTGGAGTGTTGATCAATCCTATGGTTCGAGTATCGGTTTTTTTATTGTTTGTTTGTTATTCTTCTTCTAGAACCTTGGTGGGTTTCTTTTTTTAGACGGGCGAGAGAGAGAGGGGGGGGGGCGAGAGAGGTTTTTTTTGTGTAACAGCTCCATTGACTTCACAAAAGCCCAACTCGAGTCACACAAAGGATCGTCTCGAGTGGTTTTCCATGCATAGACAAACTCCGCGGCGACCCCCCCCCCCTCCTCCTCCCCAGCCCCACCCCCCTCCTCCCCCTCCTCCCCCTCCTCCCCCTCCATAAACACCCCCCGCCCCTATCAACCACACATCACCTCCCCCCATTCCCTCCAAAAACAACAACAACACTTGCCATATCACCACTAAGTGGCGGCGACATCAAACCATAGGCGTTCGTGCCATGCTAGATGCACCTTGAGGCCACGCAGTGTCGAAAGCCTGCTGGCAGGAGGTCACGGGACAGACCCAGGTGCCATGGGTTAACTGCCGTGCCAGGCTAGGTGCAGGAGGTCACGGAACAGACACAGATGCCATGGGTAGACTGACTGAGATGATTGGCAGATGCACCAACTACGCTACCTACTGTGCCAGGCTAGGTGCAGGAGGTCAAGGGACAGACACAGATGCCATGGGTAGACTGACTGAGATGACTGGCAGAGGCACCAACTATGCTACCTTCTGTGCCAGGCTAGGTGCAGGAGATCACGGAACAGACACAGATGCCATGGGTAGACTAACTGAGATGACTGGCAGAGACACCGACTATGCTACCTACTATGCCAGGCTAGGTGCAGGAGATCACGGAACAGACACAGATGCCATGGGTAGACTAACTAAGATGACTGGCAGAGACACCGACTATGCTACCTACTATGCCAGGCTAGGTGCAGGAGGTCACGGGACAGACACATACCATGGGTAGACTGACTGAGTTGACTGGCAGAGACACCAACTATGCTACCTACTGTGCCAGGCTAGGTGCAGGAGATCACGGAACAGACACAGATGCCATGGGTAGACTAACTGAGATGACTGGCAGAGACACCGACTATGCTACCTACTATGCCAGGCTAGGTGCAGGAGGTCACGGGACAGACACAGATGCCAGGGGTTGACTGCCGTGCCAGGCTAGGTTCAGGAGGTCTCGGGACAGACCCAGGTGCCATGGGTAGACTGACTGAGTTGACTGGCAGAGGCACCAACCTCCTCCCCACAATCACTCCTTCCATCCGCCACGTCTTCATTTCGCCTCTGTCCTCCAAGGGGGGACTCGAGATCCGTCTTTGCTACTCGGCTTGACGTGAAACACAGACACAGACGAGGCGGGAGGCGAGCTCGTGTTCGCCAGCGCGAGGGCTGGTGGATCGCGTGGAGATGCGTGCGGCTCTCCGGCAAGTACGGAGCGGCACGCGGTGTTTGTAAGGGGGAGCGCTGTGCCTCTCTCGCCCCCCGTCTTTGTGCGCGTGCCTGGGGGGGGGGGGGGATGGGGGTTAAATTTCTCCGGACTCTCCGCGTTCTCCTCTCGCGAGTGAAGTGAATGGAGAAAATCTCTCCAGTAAAAATCCAAGCCGCTTGGCCCAAACTGCTCCCCAATGCCCAGCGGTGGTCGCGGGCGTCGCTCGCTGCAAAGGGGTCACGGTGGTTCGAATTCAGCGGTGTGGGACTGTTGTTGTTGTTGTCTTGTTGTGGTCTGGGACTACTGTTGTTGTTGTTGTCTTGTTGTGGTCTGGGACTACTGTTGTTGTTGTTGTCTTGTTGTGGTCTAGGACTGTTATTGTTGTTTTCTTGTTGTGGTCTGGGACTACTGTTGTTCTTGTTGTCTTGTTGTGGTCTGGGACTGTTGTTGTTGTTGTTTTCTTGTTGTGGTCTGGGACTGTTATTGTTGTTGTCTTGTTGTGGTCTGGGACTACTGTTGTTGTTGTTGTTGTCTTGTTGTGGTCTGGGACTACTGTTGTTGTTGTTGTCTTGTTGTGGTCTGGGACTGTTATTGTTGTTGTCTTGTTGTGGTCTGGGACTGTTGTTGTTGTTTTCTTGTTGTGGTCTGGGACTGTTATTGTTGTTGTCTTGTTGTGGTCTGGGACTGTTATTGTTGTTGTCTTGTTGTGGTCTGGGACTACTGTTGTTGTTGTCTTGTTGTGGTCTGGGACTGTTGTTGTTGTTGTCTTGTTGTGGTCTGGGACTACTGTTGTTGTTGTCTTGTTGTGGTCTGGGACTGTTGTTGTTGTCTTGTTGTGGTCTGGGACTGTTGTTATTGTCTTGTTGTGGTCTGGGACTATTATTGATGTTGTCTTCTTCTTGGTTCTTTCGGTAAAGTCACGTAGAATGGAAATAATAAAATAATAAAAATAAAACATAATAAAATAATTCTCACGACGTTTCGGCCACAACGCAAGCAGCCGTCCTCAGGTGAAGAACAGGTCTGTCGAGAAGACAGTCTGAATCCCTGCAGTCACGAAAGCTTTAAATCGAAATTGTTGTTGTCTTGTTGTGGTCTGGGACTACTGTTGTTGTTGTTTTCTTGTTGTGGTCTGGGACGGTTATTGTTGTTGTCTTGTTGTGGTCTGGGACTGTTGTTGTTGTTTTCTTGTTGTGGTCTGGGACTGTTGTTGTTATTTTCTTGTTGTGGTCTGGGACTGTTATTGTTGTTGTCTTGTTGTGGTCTGGGACTGTTGTTGTTGTTTTCTTGTTGTGGTCTGGGACTGTTGTTGTTGTTTTCTTGTTGTGGTCTGGGACTGTTATTGTTGTTGTCTTGTTGTGGTCTGGGACTGTTGTTGTTGTTTTCTTGTTGTGGTCTGGGACTGTTGTTGTTGTTTTCTTGTTGTGGTCTGGGACTGTTGTTGTTGTTTTCTTGTTGTGGTCTGGGACTGTTATTGTTGTTTTCTTGTTGTGGTCTGGGACTGTTGTTGTTGTTGTTTTCTTGTTGTGGTCTGGGACTGTTGTTGTTGTTTTCTTGTTGTGGTCTGGGACTGTTGTTGTTGTTTTCTTGTTGTGGTCTGGGACTGTTGTTGTTGTTTTCTTGTTGTGGTCTGGGACTGTTGTTGTTGTTTTCTTGTTGTGGTCTGGGACTGTTGTTGTTGTTTCTTGTTGTGGTCTGGGACTGTTGTTGTTGTTTTCTTGTTGTGGTCTGGGACTGTTATTGTTGTTGTCTTGTTGTGGTCTGGGACTGTTGTTGTTGTTTTCTTGTTGTGGTCTGGGACTGTTGTTGTTGTTTTCTTGTTGTGGTCTGGGACTGTTATTGTTGTTGTCTTGTTGTGGTCTGGGACTGTTGTTGTTGTTTTCTTGTTGTGGTCTGGGACTGTTGTTGTTGTTTTCTTGTTGTGGTCTGGGACTGTTGTTGTTGTTTTCTTGTTGTGGTCTGGGACTGTTATTGTTGTTTTCTTGTTGTGGTCTGGGACTGTTGTTGTTGTTTTCTTGTTGTGGTCTGGGACTGTTGTTGTTGTTTTCTTGTTGTGGTCTGGGACTGTTGTTGTTGTTTTCCTTGTTGTGGTCTGGGACTGTTGTTGTTGTTTTCTTGTTGTGGTCTGGGACTGTTGTTGTTGTTTCTTGTTGTGGTCTGGGACTGTTGTTGTTGTTTTCTTGTTGTGGTCTGGGACTGTTGTTGTTGTTTCTTGTTGTGGTCTGGGACTGTTATTGTTGTTGTCTTGTTGTGGTCTGGGACTGTTGTTGTTGTTTTCTTGTTGTGGTCTGGGACTGTTGTTGTTGTTTTCTTGTTGTGGTCTGGGACTGTTATTGTTGTTGTCTTGTTGTGGTCTGGGACTGTTGTTGTTGTTTTCTTGTTGTGGTCTGGGACTGTTATTGTTGTTGTCTTGTTGTGGTCTGGGACTGTTGTTGTTGTTTTCTTGTTGTGGTCTGGGACTGTTATTGTTGTTGTCTTGTTGTGGTCTGGGACTGTTATTGTTGTTGTCTTGTTGTGGTCTGGGACTGTTGTTGTTGTTTTCTTGTTGTGGTCTGGGACTGTTATTGTTGTTGTCTTGTTGTGGTCTGGGACTGTTATTGTTGTTGTCTTGTTGTGGTCTGGGACTGTTGTTGTTGTTTTCTTGTTGTGGTCTGGGACTGTTGTTGTTGTTGTCTTGTTGTGGTCTGGGACTGTTATTGTTGTTGTCTTGTTGTGGTCTGGGACTGTTGTTGTTGTTTTCTTGTTGTGGTCTGGGACTGTTGTTATTGTTTTCTTGTTGTGGTCTGGGACTGTTATTGTTGTTTTCTTGTTGTGGTCTGGGACTGTTGTTGTTGTTTTCTTGTTGTGGTCTGGGACTGTTATTGTTTTTGTCTTGTTGTGGTCTGGGACTGTTGTTGTTGTTGTTTTCTTGTTGTGGTCTGGGACTGTTGTTGTTGTTTTCTTGTTGTGGTCTGGGACTATTATTGTTGTTGTCTTGTTGTGGTCTGGGACTGTTATTGTTGTTGTCTTGTTGTGGTCTGGGACTGTTGTTGTTGTTTTCTTGTTGTGGTCTGGGACTGTTTTTGTTGTTGTTTTCTTGTTGTGGTCTGGGACTGTTATTGTTGTTGTTTTCTTGTTGTGGTCTGGGACTGTTATTGTTGTTGTCTTGTTGTGCTCTGAGGCTACTGTTGTTGTAATCTTGTTGCGGTTTGGGACTGTTGTTGTTGTTGTTGTTGTGGTCTGGGACTGTACTTGTCTGGGATTGTTGTTGTTACTGTGGCCTTGGACTGTTGTTGTTGTTGTTGTTATAGTCTGGGACTGTTGTTGTCTCTGGCTGTTGTTGTTTTTGTATCGTTGTGTTCTATAACTGTTGTTGTGGTCTAGGACTGATGTTGTGGTCTGGGACTGTTGTTTTGGTCTGGGACTGTTGTTGTTGTGTTCTGGGAGTGTTGTTGTTGTTGTTTTTCTGCCTTACCCAAAACTCGCATTTGGAGAGTGCAATGTACACTTCTGGACTTCATCTATATTTATTTACGAGTGACTTGCTTAACTTTTCTCTCTCGTACTCTGGTACCGTTGTGGTTGTTTTGAAATAACATCTCAAAACAAATACATTTCAAAATAACCACGTCTCAAATCAACCACATCTCAAAACAACATCTCAAAACAACCACATCCCAAAACAACCACATCTCAAAACAACCACATCCCAAAACAACCTCATCCCAAAACAACCTCATCCCAAAACAACCACATCTCAAAACAACCACATCTCAAAACAACCACATCTCAAAACAACATCTCAAAACAACTCCATCCCAAAACAACCACATCTCAAAACAACCACATCTCAAAACAACCACATCTCAAAACAACATCTCAAAACAACCACATCTCAAAACAACCTCATCCCAAAACAACCACATCTCAAAACAACCACATCTCAAAACAACCACATCCCAAAACAACCACATCTCAAAACAACCACATCTCAAAAAAACCACATCTCAAAACACCACATCTCATAACAACCACATCTCAAAACAACCACATCCCAAAACAACCACATCTCAAAACAACCACATCTCAAAAAAACCACATCTCAAAACAACCACATCTCATAACAAACGCATCTCAAAACAACCACATCCCAAAACAACCACATCTCAAAACAATCACATGCCAAAGCAACCACATCCCAAAACAACCACATCCCAAAACAACCACATCCCAAAACAACCACATCCCAAAACAACCACATCCCAAAACAACCACATCTCAAAACAACCACATCCCAAAACAACCACATCCCAAAACAACAACATCCCAAAACAACCACATCCCAAAACAACCACATGCCAAAGCAACCACATCCCAAAACAACCACATCCCAAAACAACCACATCCCAAAACAACCACATCCCAAAACAACCACATCCCAAAACAACCACATCCCAAAACAACCACATCCCAAAACAACCACATCCCAAAACAACAACATCCCAAAACAACCACATCCCAAAACAACCACATCCCAAAACAACAACATCCCAAAACAACCACATCCCAAAACAACCACATGCCAAAGCAACCACATCCCAAAACAACCACATCCCAAAACAACCACATCCCAAAACAACCACATCCCAAAACAACCACATCCCAAAACAACCACATCCCAAAACAACCACATCCCAAAACAACCACATCCCAAAACAACAACATCCCAAAACAACCACATCCCAAAACAACCACATCCCAAAACAACAACATCTCAAAACAACCACATCTCAAAACAACAACATCTCAAAACAACCACATCTCATAACAAACGCATCTCAAAACAACAACATCCCAAAACAACCACATCTCAAAACAACAACATCTCAAAACAACCACATCTCATAACAAACGCATCTCAAAACAACAACATCTCAAAACAACCACATCTCAAAACAACAACATCTCAAAACAACCACATCTCAAAACAACAACATCCCAAAACAACCACATCCCAAAACAACAACATCCCAAAACAACCACATCTCAACACTTCCAATGTAATCCTCCAGTCCTCGCGCCCCACCAGTTTCACCAATGTAGAGGCGCAGCCCTGCAACGTCACGCCCCAGGCCACTGCCAGCGACAGGGCCTCGTCTTGACGACAACTTTTGTAGAGCCCCACGCGAGAGGATACATTCGAGTGTGAGGATGATGAGCACCGAACTCGACCTCGAGGGATCCCAGATAACGGTGACGGATGCGGCCTTTCGGTAAAGTCACGGAGATGAAAAATAAAAATAATATAAAAAAATAATACAATTAAAATAACTAAATTTTATATTATTTTTCATATTATTTAATATTATTTTTAATATTATTTTTATGTTTCACCTACGTGACTTTACCGAAAGAACCAAAGAGTATGGATCATTGCAGTCACGAAAACTTCAAATCTAGAATTAATCCTGCAACGCTGCCAACAGGTCCATGTGCACGTCGTGACGCACGCTGCGCGCGCCCGATAATTGCCAAGCGCGCACCACGTGACCTCAGAGACCCCCTCTCTCTCCGTCACGCGGGATGACAACCCCCCCCCCCCCCCCCCGTGGAACAAGCACGGTAAATGGATGGCCCCTCCCGTGTATGCTCCACGCAACCTCCTGGGGCGAGTTCTGGGACGGCGGGCACCTGTGACGACCGGGCACGGGTGCGGGGTTTCGGTGCCATCAGAAGCACCCCCGGCCGCCTTTGTCTCCCCAATGCGAATGTCTGCGCGCCGTGGGCAAGTGACGCACTCGCTGTGAGGAGGCCGAGTCTACCTAGGGGCAGACCCACCGACGTGCACGCGATCGCTATCTTAGCTTGAGT
Source organism: Lethenteron reissneri (assembly GCF_015708825.2). NCBI lineage: Eukaryota > Metazoa > Chordata > Hyperoartia > Petromyzontiformes > Petromyzontidae > Lethenteron > Lethenteron reissneri. The sequence goes on along the minus strand of NC_083796.1, from coordinate 2,063,104 downwards.
CGGAGCCCTCGGTACGTCACGCGGCGTCTTCAACGCGTGACTGAGTCTGTGGAGCGCGTGGGAAGAGTGCGTGTGGGTGTGTGTAGCCTATGGTGTGTGCGTGTGTGCGTGGGTGTGTGTAGCCTATGTGTGTGTGTGTGTGCGTGTGGGTGTGTGTAGCCTATGTGTGTGTGTGTGCGTGTGCGTATGTGTGTGGGTGTGTGTAGCCTATGTGTGTGTAGCCTATGTGTGTGTGTGCGTGTGAGCGTGTGTAGCCTATGTGTGTGTGCGTGTGTGTGTGTGCGTGTGGGTGTGTGTGCGTGTGGGTGTGTGTAGCCTATGTGTGTGTGCGTGTGTGTGTGTGCGTGTGGGTGTGTGTAGCCTATGTGTGTGTGTGTGTGCGTGTGTGTGCGTGTGGGTGTGTGTAGCCTATGTGTGTGTGTGTGCGTGTGGGTGGGGAGCGGTAGTGTAGCAGTTAACGCGCCGTGCTTGAAACTTGGCGACCCGAGGTTGATTCCCACCCACGGCCAACACCGGTGACGATTATCTGAACCGGTCCTGGGCCTCTCCTAGGTCGACTCGGCCTCAAATGAGTACGCGGTGCGTGCGGTGTGTAAACATCGACACTTTGGATACAAAGGCGGCCGGGCGTGGTGCTGGCCACCCACCTCCTCGTGTGCCGTGCCGGCCTTCATAGGTGCTCGCTAACAGCACTTGCCCCTACAGTCTGTTAAGGCTATACGGGGGTTCTTTGTTCTTTGTCTATCGGTGGATGTTTGTCGGGAGCTGTGGTTCAGTGGAGTCCCCGAGTTCGAACAGTGGCGAATGTTTGCACCGGACCTGTGCCTCCCCCTAGGTCGACTCAGCCTTAAATGAATACATGGTGCCATGTGTAAACGTCAGCACTGGGGATACAAGGCGGTCGTGCGTGGGGCTGACCACGCCACCCCTTTGTTCGCCGTTCTGGCCTCAATAGGTTTTGGCTGACAGAACTT
>NC_083796.1:1962182-2057630 GCF_015708825.2 Lethenteron reissneri | reverse complement strand
CAACCCCGCCCTCCCCCACTACACCCCCCGTCCCCCCCAGTGACCCCGACCCCCAACCTGACATCGGATAGCAGCCTTATTTTCAACACACCACGTGATGAAACATGGAAATAAATAATCATCGACAATGATCATCGACGAAGATCATTGACGAATATCATCGATAATGATGATTGATAATGATCACCGATAATGATAATCGACAATGATAATCGATACTGATCATCGAGGATGATGAACGACAATCATCATTCACGAAGATCATCAACAATGATCATCGACAATCATGAATATTGGTTGCGATTACAAATGTTAATGGTTGGCGCGGTCACACAGTGAGTGTGGTTCGTGCGCTGCGTTATGATGAACCCGCCTACCCGAGTTCGATTCCTCGCCAAGGTAAAATCCATTTAGACTCCATTATTAAAAACAAGTTTGGCTGGCTGGCTGGCGGGCGGGCGGGACAGGCGAACAGTCACTAACATCGATTGCCGCTACTGGTTTTGCTTTTGTGATTCTGGTGACTTTTTCCTGCTAGGATGTGGATGGTTTAAGTGTTGTGTTTGTTTGGGTGATTTGTTTACTTTCATTAACCCCGCCCCCCCCTTCGCACGTGAAGGGCTCACAAGTGGCGTCATCGCATCTACACCCCCTCGATTTAAGGAACGAAACAGCTGGAGGACTTCTCCACAAATCTGGCTGCTGTCCGCCTGATGATGCTCGTTGTAATTACCCATGAAGCGTCGTACCCAGATTGTTTAATTTCGTGGATGTTCTCTCCGACGCACCGGTGTGCTGAGCTCGAAACGAATTGGCACGTTCTGTTCACTAATTGTCTGCGTCGGGTGGTGGCGGGTTTAACGACACATTTAAAATCATGGGATCTAACCACACGAAACAAACTATATTACGGTTGTTTACCTTTCTTGGACTTTGCACTCCTATCGTGTTTTTGCATTGCGTTGGTTGTGTAACGTTCTCACCCGCCACTACTGACAAAGAGCTTCATAGCTCATCGGATTCCTCCAGGATAAATCAACATTCTGATTCTCCCCCAGGTGCACCTCCACTCTTGCAAACGAGACTCCTGTTCTCCCGAGGTCTCACCTGGTCCAACAAAATTGCAACTCGAACCACGAATCGCCCTTCCCATCACGGGGACCTGAGATCATCTCCCACGTGCTTGGGGCAGCCTCTGTTATCAAAAACGACGTCCAAGACACGCAATTTGTCTCGCCACGTAAAACTAAAATAAGATAAAAACGTTTTAGGCTATCACCATCATTGTATCCGCGCTCCGGACGGACCGATGGTTGTTTACCCGCGGCGTGTGTTTACGACAGCGACGGCAACAACAACAACATTCTCTTAGGTGTTTTTTCGGTAAAGTCACGTAGGTAAAATAATAATAAAAATAAAATAATAATAATAAATGAAAATAAATCAATTAAATATTTGATTACATTTTAGATTTTATTGATTTATTTTCATTTATTATTATTGTATTTTTAAAATTATTTTTTACCGACGTGATTTTACCTAAAAAAACCTAAGAATATGAATCCTTGCAGTCACGAAAGCTTCAAATCTAGAACAACAACATTTGCCGGGGAGAGAGATGTCCACTTCTCCCGGTCTCATCTGCAGGCTGTGGCCCCGTTCAACAAACCCTGCTGGGTTGCCCAGATGTGTTAGCATTGTACGACAAACAAAAATAACTCGACGCATTCGTCAATAGCATGACCCTAACAGGCAATAATACAGCTCATTGTAAAGATAAGAGACCCATAGCCTCGCATAGAGACCCATAGACTCGCATAGAGACCAATGGACTCGCATAGAGACCCATAGACTCGCATAGAGACCCATCGACTCGCACAGAGACCAATCGACTCGCAAACAGACCTATGGACTCGCATAGAGACCCACAGACTCGCGTAGAGACCAATCGACTCGCATAGAGACCCATCGACTCCCGCAGAGACCCATAGGCTCGCATAGAGACCCATCGACTCCCGTAGAGACCCATTGACTCGCATAGAGACCAATCGACTCGCACAGAGACCCATCGACTCCCGTAGAGACCCATCGACTCCCGTAGAGACCCATAGACTCGCATAGAGACCCATTGACTCGCATAGAGACCAATGGACTCGCATAGAGACCCATCGACTCGCATAGAGACCCATCGACTCGCGTAAAGACCCATCGACTCGCATAGAGACCCATCGACTCGCATAGAGACCCATCGACTCGCATAGAGACCAATCGACTCGCATACAGACCTATGGAGTCGCATAGAGACACATATACCGAGGGTGGCCCCTGTCGAGGCTGTGTATTGGCCTCCTCTGCCCGCGTGCCGCTCGTGTCGGACGAGACGCACGTGCCCACACTTCATCCAGCCACCAGGGGAGGTTCTCCTGAACCGCCGGAGTTTCAGTCGAAGCGCGGTGCGGTCCCCCTTGCCAAGACGAGTCCACGGATTTGGTTGAGATTCAAAGACATTTCCACCCCCCCCCCCTTCGCACCCCACCATCACCGTCTTCCCGTATTTAGCAGCAGCAGAAGCAGCCATAATCAGTGGAGTCTCATCGTTTACGCGACATTTTAATTCCTGCGGTCAAAAAGCTGGCGCTTGTTTTTTTGTGTTGTTGTTGCTGCTTCCAAATTCCCCGCCCGACCCCCCCCCCCTCCTCCTCCTCCCCAGAGCTGCGGGAAGCGGAGATTCTCACGGCGGCTCGCAAGCCGCGGCGGCGGCAGCAGCAGCCGCGGCAGTGCGCGCAGGCGGTGCAACTGCGCCGCGCCGTGCAAGGGGCGCACCGCGAGAGGAGAGAGCAGATAAGCTCGCACCGGTGGCAAGTCACGTGACGACTCGACCCCCAAGGATCCATTGGGGTAGAATCAACAGCGGCGATTAACCGCCCCCCCCCCTCCAAAAAAAATAAAAATATGATTATCAATAGACCTTTATAATAATAGGGGTTTTTCCCCTCTTGTCTGGCAACAAAACTGAAACCTTTTTACAAGGAATCATGTGTGCATTAACTACAATACTTGTGGCCAAAATGCAAACAAAAAACTAAAAAGCATACCCTGATAATATATGCATTGTCCTTGAAACTGATTGGTCCAAACCAGAGACGGCTTTCTTTTGAGCCTCGTCTCAATTGGTGCTAGACCAGAGGACACCAATGTATGATTAACCCGATATAATAATAATATTTCTTCTTCTGGGTCGGTTGATCGGAAGCTTGTCGTGTCTATTATATTTGACAGACGCATTACCTCGTCTAGGGCTGTTCTCGCCGTTATTTCGCTGCCTTATCCAAGCGGTGAATTGGGTTTACTCTTGCAATTAGTGCTTTAATACTTTATCTATGTTTTTATTTTATTTTAGTGATTTGCTTACCTTTGCTATACTTTGCTGTTGTTGTTGTAACGTTCTAATCATCCTAAATGTCGTATCTGAGCACGATTTTTGCACATTAACAGAAAAACAAACTTGGAAATGCATCCTTGCTACTGATACACTGCACGTCGATTCATCCGGTGATTACGCACCTCCGATGCGCACGGTTGGATACTCACGGTGCGAAAGAAGTTCACGACACGCACACACGCACACGCACACACACACACGCACACGCACACACACACACGCACACACACACGCACACACACACGCACACGCACACACGCACACGCACACACACACGCACACGCACACACACACCTCCTTGTCCCCTCTCTCCCGCGCGCTTATCTTTGGGATCTCTCTCCCTCCCTTCTACCCCCCTCTCTCGCCTCTCTCCCTCTCACTGTCTCTCTGTCACTACATTTGACCTGCACATGACCTCTCATCCCAGATGAAGCGATGACCCCCCCCTCCGTCCGCCTCCGACCCCCTCCCTTCCTCCCCCTCCCATCCCCTCCCACCTACTCCCTCCCCCTTCCACCACTCCCACCCACTCCCTCCCACTCCCTCGCCCTCCCTCCCTCTCCCCACTCTCTCCCTAACCATCCCTCTCCCCACTCCCTCCCCCTCCCTCACTCTCCCACCCCCTTCCTCCCTCCCACCCTCCCCCACCCTCCCCCTCCCGCCCACTCGCCCACGTCACTCAACCCCAGGCAAGCCGCCCCCACTGCGCGTCCCGACGCCGAGCCCCTTAACCCTCAACCCCCCCCCCCCCGCACAACCCCGAGGAACCCTCAACTCCCCCCCCCTCTTCACTTACGCAGGATGATGATGATGGTAGTGATGATGATGATGGTAGTGATGATGATGATGATGGTAGTGATGATGATGATGATGTAGTGATGATGATGATGTAGTGATGATGATGATGATGGTAGTGATGATGATGATGGTAGTGATGATGATGATGGTAGTGATGATGATGGTAGTGATGATGATGATGATGGTAGTGATGATGATGATGGTAGTGATGATGATGATGGTAGTGATGATGATGATGGTAGTGATGATGATGATGATGGTAGTGATGATGATGATGACTTTTTTCTTGAGTTCGTCAGCTTCGTGGCTTTCAAGGGCCACATGTCGTCGTTCCGGCGAACGAAGCCTCTGGGCAGGTTTGTTTTTGTTATTGGCAAAGGCGCTCCGTAAAAGCTACGGGGACCCCCTCCACTACTTTATACGCATTTCTATATTCACGTGCAGACAGCACCTCTCTTGTAGCTACTCGCCTGCGTTGTGTGATATCGGTGGTAGCCGGCACGAGTTGTACACTTTGTTGATTTGACAGATGTGTAAGTTGTGTTTTATTTAACGGCCGCACGCTGAACGCGCCCGGTGAGGTCCCGGTGGTACACACCAAGTCCCCTCGTGCCGCGAGATCGGGACAACAACATTGACCGTGTTCTACCCACTGTTGGATGATACCTCCCCCGCCCCCTCGACACATCCGCCGCCATCTCTCACGGGCCCTGCGTTGTGGAACGACTTCATCGTCGAGCTCCTCCGCACACGCGCACGAGTCGACATTCACCGGGCGACTTCACCTCGTTTAGCTGCCGCTCCGTAGCCAGTCTCGACCGCCGGGCCAATGCCACCACCACCATCATCATCAGCATCATCATCATCATCATCACCACCACCATTATCATCATCATCATCACTACCACCACCACCATCATCACCACCATCATAACTAGCATCATCATCACACCACCACCATCATAACTACCATTTACACCATCATCATCACCACCACCATCAGCATCATCACTACCACCACCACCACCATCATCATCACCATCATCACCACCATCATCATCCCCACCATCACCCCCACCATCACCATCATCATCGCTTCTACCCGTGCTGCCCACAGGCCCCACACACTGTGCAGTGCGGCGACCCTGATCTTGCAATTAGCTCTCAAGAGATAACGGAATATGAACAGCTCAAATAAATAACTTATGCCCGATTATGATAACGTTAAGTGGAGAGTAATTTGTCCAAACAGAATTATGAAAATAGATTATGCATCACTTTAAACAATTAGGCATATGGACTGCGCTTTAAGTAGCAAATACTTTTTAAAAAAAATTATGAAGACGGAGGTCAATTGTCTGCTGATGAGACACCGAAGGTCGAAACCGGTCCGTAGCTGTGCTTGTGTGGAATCAATGCCCCTGAAATTATGCAATCCAAGAGGGGCCGTGTCGCTGATGAGATATATCAATGAAAACTTAGTTTGTGTGTGTGTGGATGAACAGATTTGTGAATGAGAAGCCGAATTGTCGTCTTCTTCTTTCTCACAGTACCACTAGAAACAATCCACGCCTCGAGCGTCCTGGCTGGCTGGGTAGCTGGCTACACGCGGATATTCCGTGTGACATAAACAAAACACGTTGAGTTGAAACGGCGGACGAAGTTGGGAAGACGTAAACAAAAAAAATAACAATAATAACAACAACAACAACAATAATAACGATGGATAGTCACAACGCGGAGGTGAAAGCAACGAATTCAGAAGACTGACTCGGGTTCGTTTTCGCTCGCGCTTTCAGACGCGCTTCTGTGGCCGTCTGGAACGCTCTCTTCCTTACGATATTAGGAAGCCCCTGGGAGCTACGCATTTTGAAGTCGTCGAGTTTGAAAACTCATTTATTTAGAGCCGCTTCTTGTGTTTAGTTTGTTGTTTTTCTCCCGCACATCCGATTAGCGCCGTTGGCTACGTACGGTGCGAAAAAAGTTCAACACATACATTTATAATTGCGCTAACGTTTAAATGTGTGCTTCTGTTATTAATCAATGTCATTCTTTCGTCGGAATATTATTTAAAATCCTAGAAAAAATGAACAAATGTCACGATACATATTATATTGCCATTGTATTATTACGTTGAAAACAATCACGTGGGTGCTCCGGGTGCAGGGATCGCGAGATGCGTGAAGACCTCACGGCCGCCTCTTATCGTCGAACTTGTGGAACTCCGCAGAGCGAGTTCGACAAATGAATCTACCAAAGAGCCTTTAGCTTGCTCTATCCACTGCTGGCCTAGACTACCACGAGTCCACCATGCCTATTGCATGCGCTACCCACTGCTGGGCTAGGCTCCATCTTTATAGCGTTTGCTCTTTCATTTCAGTTTCATTTCAGTTTCATTTATTTGGTGTAGCCCTGTGAGCCATTCGGCTCTTGAATCGGGTGCAACCGCAACAAACAAAAGACAAAAACATGAACAAGAAAACATCTTAAAGTGACTATGTGACTAAGTGCAAACATAAAATCCAAGAAAAGACGGCAAAATATTGCAGAAAAGGCACCGTACACCAACGCTGTGTGCAACAATCCCAGTGGGATGCAAGTCAAACAACGACAACAACAACCACAAGACAACTTAGATTAAGGCCATCAGTCTAACTCCGTACTACAACAAACAAACATGGCCAAACCAAAAAAGTTTTCGAAATCACCAAAATAAAGCCATACAAGCAATGTAACAGTGATCATGGCCTAGGCTCCATCTCTATAGGATGCTCTATCTACTGCTGGCCTCGCTCTTGTGCCCCACCCACCCCGTTCTGTTACTTGGGCTACTCCCACTTGAAACCTTCATAAACATCGATTTAAAGCTCTCGTGACTGCAGGGATTCATCTTCTTGGTTCTTTCGGTAAAGTCACGTAGAAGGGAAATAATAAAATAATAAAAATAAAACATAATAAAATACAATTCTCACGACGTTTCGGCCACAACGCAGCAGCCGTCCTCAGGTGAAGAACAGGGCTGTCATTCGGACGCTGTCTTTCCGACAGCCTCGTTCTTCACCTGAGGACGGCTGCTTACGTTGTGGCTGAAACGTCGTGAGAATTGTATTTTATTATATTAAATTTTTATTATTTTATTATTTCCTTTCTACGTGACTTTACCGAAAGAACCAGGAAGACCTTCATAGACAGTTGCATGTAGAGGTTTACTCCCTTTTTCTCTCCGCCTGATGACGACCGCTTGTGTTGCGATCGAAACGTCGTAGTTTTAAAAAAAAAATTTAAAATTCATTTGAACCCATCTACGTGACTTTACCGAAAGACCCAAAGAACAAGTAGAATAGCTTTAGTGTTAGTTTTGAGATGCTGACGTAAATTCGATATGAATAGATGCATCGGACGCATGCGTGTTAGTGTGTTGTGAATATTGAATTGGGACTTTATTTCTGTTGCAGGAGGAACCCTGACATAATGGTAAGTCCGCCCTTTCACCCGACTTAATGCCGTTTGATGTTTTTCTTTTTTAATAAATCTCTGGGTCTTTTTCTTCAAAGTAAGGTCTACACTCGCAGAGCAAAGGTACCTTGGGTGACCTAAACATCGTATGATTGTTGATGCTGCTGTTTCATTCAACCATCCCCTACAGCTTGTGTTGGAAAATGTCTTCTCACAGTTTGAGCGCCGTATTGGATCGATTGCAGTGAATGATGGACGACATTCAGAAGTGTATTCACAATTCGAGGATGTCGAATCAAAGATCTTTGTGACGTCATATTTGAGGGGAGGGTCTGACTTTTTGTGACGTCGTGTGACTAGGAGGGTAGGTCAAAAATCGTCCAAAATCGCGTGACGTCATTTATAGACGGCCCCAAAACTATACAAAAAAATGCATAAACTAAAACGCATACGCCTATTACATGTATTAATATTAAATGTATATCAGTACTGTATCTCAAATAACAATTCAACTAATGGACGTTCTTATTTTTGCCATATTAATTTTCGGGCACCCGGTACACGTGTGTACTGATGATGGCCTCCACCCCGACGCGAGTGACCGTGGCTGCATCATCCATTGGGAGTTGAGGGAGACGCGGTGGGGGTGGCGTTCGTTGTTTGGGGTGAGGGTCGGACCGAGGCATTTCCGGCGGGGGTGCGGGGTGGGTGATGGGAGGGGGTGGGGACGATGGGAGGGGTGGGTGATGGGAGGGGGTGATGGGAGGGGGTGATGGGACGAGGGTGCGAGGGGAGAGTCAGGCCTGAGAAGTGGCAGTGTTGGAAAAGAAAGTTCAATTCCCGTTGTGGGCGCCGTGGTGGCTTAGAGATGTTAACTACCTCGCCTGGTATACAGGAGGTCGTGGGTTCGATCCCGACCCCTGTATATGATGAACAACAAACAAACAGCAGGCGACATTTAACCGTGAGCTTTTATTTAACAAAAATATCAAAAATATTATTTCCACTCGGGTGGCGCCTTTGGGCACAAATCTGCCACTCAAAGCGCCACCGCCACCACTGCTACCATCATCACCATCACGCGAATAATACTCAACATGAACTTAGAAACTTCAAAAAAAATAAACTAATGAGAACCCCCCAAAAATACATATTTACATACCATCTATAGCTGTAGCAGCAGCAACAATAACAAAATAATAACAATAATCGAATCTAATGGCTCGAGGCTTCGACTCGTGCCGGCCACACGGCCCAGCGAGACGCGCCTGGGAAGGGAGAGGACGCAGAGAGAGACAGAGGAGAGGCTGCTGTCAGAGTTTATTTTGCAACCTCATTTCTCTCCCCCTGAATGGAGTGTTGCCGGAGGAAGGGGGGTAGTGTCTGGCTGGGAGTGAGGGGGGGTGGCAAGATCTGAGTGGGTCACCCCCCCCTTGCCCCCACCCCACCCTCACAACCCCCCCCCCCCACGCATCTTCCAACTCTCCTTTGCATCACAAAAGAGGCACTCGAGGAGAGAGATGATTGCCAGTGACGAGCCCAGCCCTGTTCGAAAAGCCGATTTACAGAGTGCACCCAAAACAAGGGGGTGGATGGGGGGAGGTGGGGGCTGGTTTTCATAGTGCACACCAATTAGCACGGACGCGTAAAAGAATAGCAACTTAAAGGTGTGGTGGGCAGGAAGGGGGGTGGGGGGCGGTGTTGCTAACCGCCGATGTTTGAATTCCATCCGAGGCCACGGAGTCGCTGCCGTCTGTGCGGTGGAGATTGAAGCCCGCGCAACCGACCCACCCGGGGTCGCGTCGAAGGTTGTCCCATGGTCGTGGTGGGGTCACGCGGCACAGACACGTGACGGCTCGCGTGGCGTGGCTGCGTCAAGAGCCACCTTGCCTCGTGTCTCCAAACGCCAGGGGGCCGGCAACCAACACCAACAACAACAGGGGGATAATTATTTTGTTCGAATTCGGTAACAAACTACGAAAAAATCCATCAAGATTTGAAAGAGCCGCAATGCTCTGTGTGGTGAATACGAGACGGTGGTTCCTTAATAAATAACTGTAACGCAGCAGCAGTGCTTCATGAGCCGCATGCGGCTCATGAAGCGCAGGTTTTCTAACCTCTGCCCATGGTAAACTGGACTTCCATGGTAAACTGGACTTCCATGGTAAACTGGACTTCCATGGTGCACTGAACTTCCATGGCAAACTCTACTTCCATGGTAAAATGGACTTCCATGGTAAACTGGAATTTCACGGTAAACTGGAATTCCATGGTAAACTGGACTTCCATGGTGCACTGGACTTCCATGGTGAACTGGAATTTAATGGTAAACTGGACTTCCATGTGAACTGGACTTCCATGGTGCATTGAACTTCCATAGTAAACTGGAATTGCATGATGCACAGGACTTCCATGGTCAACTGAATTTCCACGGTAAACTGGTCTTTCATGGTAAACTGGACTTCCATGGTAAACTGGAATTGTGAACTGGACTTCCATGGTGAACTGGACTTCCATGGTAAACTGGACTTCAATGGTAAAATTGACTTCCATGGTGAACTGGACTTCCATGGTTAAATGGACTTCCATGGTAAACTGGACTTCCATGGTGAACTGAACTTCCATGGTGCACTGGACTTCCGCGGTCAGGGGTTGGAAACCAAAAATAACAAGAAGATACTTTTTTTGTTTCGAATTTCAAGAGCCACACTGCAGTCCTTAAAGAGCCGCATGGGGCTTCGTAGCTGCAGGTTGACGACCCCTGCTCAAGACCGAGAGGCGTGGGAGAGTAAGGCACCACACGTGGCACTGTGTTTGTTGCCCTAGAGAGGCACGGTGTGTAGTGTAACGATACCACAAGGGTGTGGGTGTAGTACCGGCCCTAGAGGGGCCTGGTGAGTGCTGGTTGATAGCGCTGGATGGCACCACGCTTGGCGTGCAGTGCCAGCCCTACAGAACAGAGTGTGGGAGTGCCGGCCTTAGGAATGGGGTTACTAAAGGCCATGGCACTCTGGTTGACCCGAGAGGACACGTGACCAGTTAAGTCTTCAAAGAGGCCCCAAGTGGGGGCTAGGGGTGGTCACGTGGTTGGGATCCAGATCTTTCCCGAGGATTCTGAAAGGTGGGCGTGGCCAAGGGCGGAGCCAGCCAGGCCACAGAGAATAGAAGCCGGGTCTCCCAGAGGGGGACCAGGGTTGTTGTTGTTGTTCATCCTGAAGAAATCTTCGTCGACGTTCTACGAGTCTCCAACACGTGGACCTGGACTCGAGCTGTGGTCCCGGTCCGTAGCAGCAGTCACGTTGTAACTAGTGTAGTTAGCCTAGTGGTCACCACCTGGGTAACTACACCAGTCACGTGGTAACCAGTGTAGTTAGCCTGGTGGTCACCACCTGGGTAACTACACCAGTCACGTGGTAACCAGTGTAGTTAGCCTGGTGGTCACCACCTGGGTAACTACACCAGTCACGTGGTAACCAGTGTAGTTAGCCTGGTGGTCACCACCCAGCTAACTACACCAGTAACGTGGTAACTAGTGTAGTTAGCCTGGTGGTCACCACCATAGGTTGTCATTCTGTTAAGGGGAAAGTTACCCCGTGTGTTGGAGTTAAATACATTTTTACGTCTGCGACTCAGTTGAACTCACTACATATATGTATTGTACTTTCGCACCGTACGTAGCCAACAACCGTGCTAATCGGAGGTGTCACATGTTTTGGGGAATAGCAGATAGCGAAAAGGATGTCTCCTTCTCGTGATGGTACCGGTAGTGGTGGTGATGGTGGTGGTGGACTCAGCCTGAAATGAGTACATGGTGCGATTGTAAACATCGCCACTGGGGAGACAAAGGCGGTATGGCGTGGTGTTGACGGTGGTGGTTACTTTGGTGGTAATGGTAGTGGGATGTTGATGGTGTTTGGATCACTTTGGGTGGTGGTAGTGGAGGTAATGGTGGTGGTGGGGACTTTGGGGGTGATGGTGTTTGTGGTGGTGGTCATGATGGTAGACCTGGTGGTGATGGTAGTGGTGTCAGTGGTGTTGGTGTAACTATGAGTTGTGGTGGTGGTTACTGGGGAGACAAAGGCGGCCGGGCGTGGTGCTGGCCACCCACTCCGTCGTGTGCTGTTCCGGCCTTCATAGGCGCTCGCTCACCAGCACTTACCCCAACAGTCTGTTAAGCCTATACTGGGTATCTTTGTCTGTGGTGGTGGTGGTGGTGATTGTGATGATAGTGACGATGATGGTGATTATGATTTGGTACAGTTGGAGCATCGGAGATTAAGTCATTACAAACCCAAACAACTAACAGTCTGTGGAATGAATAGCCGAGCCACTGCATGAGTGGAGGATAATGCGACGGCTCTCAAGGTTATTTACGGCTGAGCGGAGTTTGTTTGGGAATGGCTCGCGTCCTTTCACGACTGTTTGTGACTTGGCGATCACGCGCGTCTGTGTGTGTTTAATATCCGAGTGTGTGTGTGTGTGTAATAGTGGGTGTGTGTTTAATATTCGAGTGTGTGTGTAGTAGTGTGTGGAGCGGTAGTGTAGCGGTTAGCGTGCTGCACTACGAACCTGGCCACCCGGATTCGTTTATCGCTCACGGCCAACACCAGTGACGATTATCTGAACTGATCCTGGGCCTCCCCTAAGTCGACTCAGCCTCAAATGAGTACCCGGTGCGAGGTGTAAACATCACCACTAGGGAGACAAAGGTGGCCGGGCGTGGTGTTGGCCACCCACCCCCTCGTGTGCCGTGCCGGTCTTCATAGGTGCTCGCTAACAGCACTTGCCCCAACAGCTATTAAGGCTATACGGGGGATCTTTGTCTTATTTGTTCGTGTGTTTAATATCCGAGTGTGTGTAATAGTGTGTGTGTGTGTGTTTAATATCCGAGTGTGTGTGTGTAATAGTGTGTGTGTTTAATATCCGAGTGTGTGTGTGTAATAGTGTGTGTGTGTGTTTAATATCCGAGTGTGTGTGTGTAATAGTGTGTGTGTGTGTAATAGTGTGTGTGTGTGTAATAGTGTGTGTGTGTAATAGTGTGTGTGTGCTTCGTCCAGCAACAACAAAAAGCCACGACGGATGGCCACGTGGGATGTTTGATCTGTCATTGCGGATGAGAGGCTGCCACTCCTCTCTCGGGAGCTGGGCCGGTACCGCCTGGATCTCTGTGGTATTCAGGAGGTCCCGTGGACCGGCTCTGGCTCCTGTGGACCGGCTCTGGTTCCGGCTTACTGCAGCCTTCACTCGGAGGTTCAGAGAGCCGTGAGGGGCTGCAAGGATGGTTGGTGGTCGCGGGTTGCTGAGGATATGAAGTCTGCCTCAATGGCCCGCGATCACAAATTGCGCTTTAATTCCATCGAAAAATTAACCTGCAGCACCACACCTATTACCATATTTAGGGGAAAGAACGGTGATCCATTCTCCGACCTCCAAGAACAGGTTTTCAGATTTGCTGAGCATTTTTGTGAGGTCCTGGGGGAGGGGACATCCTTCCGCCTGGAAAACAACGTGGGACAAAGTGGGGATGCCCCTGCTGAGGCTGCGGTGCCTCAAATATTTGAAGAAGTCACCCCTTGTGAGTGGCTGGCTGACGTGCCATCTGTTGAGCAATCACTGAAGGCAATCCGGAGCCTAAGACCAAGAAAGGCACTGGGCAGAGATGATCACCCAAGCGAAATGCTGAGGGAGGGTGGCGTTTGTGCACAGACTGCCCTACATGACATCATACCAACAGTCTGGACCACTGGACGGGTTCCACAAGATTGGAAGAATGCCCTGGTGGTCCCCCTTTTTAAGAAAGGGCACCGCAGTGTGCCGGGAAAGGTCCTGGCAAGGATTATTCAACATCGAATTTGCCAGGCACGCCGAGGAGAGGATTGCGGAGGCCGAATGTGGTTTCAGGAAAGGACGGTCCTGCACATATGCCATGTTTTCTGTCCGTCTGCTATAGCAGAGGTGTAGGAAATCCCAACAAGACCTACATCTCTGCTTTATTGACCTGGCCAAGACCTATGATAACATCACTAGGCCTGGGCTTTGGGTTGTTCTTCGTGCTCTCGGAGTCCCTGACCCGCTGCTCATTAAGGACCTTCATGATGGTGAGCGGGCCCAGGTAAAACTACGTGGCCAGGAATCAAAGTCATTGCCTGTTCACTTTGGCGTGTGACAAGGATGTCCTCTGGCTCCCACATTATTCAACATCTATTTCGACCACGTAGTTCCTGAAGCAGTTGTGGAGAGAGTGGAGAGTTTCCCATACCTGGACAGTGTCCTCATGACCGGCTCCGGTTTGACAGCAGAGGTCTCACTCTGAATCAGTCGAGCGGCATTATCGTTTCATCGGTTGCGTAATAATGTGTGGAAGCTACCTGGTCTGTCGCTCCGCACGAAGCTTCAGGTCTTCTCGGCCACAGTCATTCTCTCTCTTCTTTACGCTTGTGAAACGTACTCCCCCCTAATGGAACATCTTGGCCGGTTAGAAACATTTAGACTGGCCTGCCTACGATCCATCCTGTGTTTACCCAGGCTGGATCGTGTGAGGAGCTCACATATCCTTGAAAGATCTGGGCAAAGTCCCATCGGTGAGCTCCTCCGGCAGGCAAAGCTGCCTTGGTTAGGTCATGTCGCCCGCATTCCCAGCCACCGCATGCCTAAACAGGTTTTGTTCGGCTGGATCGAGGTGGCTAAACGGGCGCGGCACGGGCTAGAGAAGAGATGGAGTGATGTGGTACAGGAGGACGTGTAGCTGAGTGGACTTGCCGATGACTGGTACCAGCGGTGTCAAGATCGGCCTCTGTGGAGGAGGCTCGTGAAGGACGCTACTGGGGCAGTTGGAGGCAGTCGCCCTCCAACAACAACGGAGGGGGGAGGAACGACGCTCACAACAACGAGCGGAGCGCCGGGTGGCTAAATCATAGCAAGTTGGCACAGTAGGGGGCACAGGTGGTGCATCAGCCAGTCATCTCGGTCATCTCAGTCAGTCGACCTGTGGAATCTGGGTCTGCCCCGTGACCTCCTGCCAGCGGGCGTTCGACACTTCACGTGGCCTCAAGGTGCACATAGCCTGGCACAAGCGTCGTGGTGACGTCACCGCCACTTAGTGGCGAATGGCGGTTGTTGTTGTTTATAACCGAGTATATGTCTGTTTAATGGAGTGTGTGTATAATATCTGAGTGTGTGTTTTTAATATCTGAGTGTGTGTCTGTGTGTGTGTTAATGCAGCGTGTGTGATATCTGAGTGTGTGTGTTTAATATCCGATTGTGTGTGTTAATCCCGTGTGTGTCTGCCTGTTTAATATCTGAGTGTATTGTGTGCAGTGTGTGTGTGTGTGATATCTGAGTGTGTGTGTTTAATATCCTTGTGAGTGTTAATACAACGCAGCGTGTACAACATTCTATGGTACGTGTGGCGACGGGCACCACAAGACCCGACCGTGTCCGTCCAGTGCGCGCCGAGCTCCATCGGATTCCGACTGCTGAACGCCGACCTGATGATTACACACAAAGTGCTCGCTACAAATGAGCCACACAGCCTTGCTGATCTCGTCAAGGAGCATAAACCACCATCACGTCGAACAAAGACGCGCTTCTGTGGCCGTCTGGAACGCTCTTCCTTCCGATATTAGGTATCCACTGGAGCAATGCACTTTTACATCGTCCAGATTGGAAACTCATTTCTCTACAACTGCTTTTTGTGTTGCGTTTTATGTCCTCCCCCCCCCCCGCCCCTCCGATTAGAAAGAAGTTCAATATAAATACGTGATAAATACGTGATAAATACAACATAAATACGTGTGAGTGAGTGTGTGTACAATATCTGGGTCTTCGTGTGTGGCGCAGTGGTCAACGAGTTCAATTCCCGGCTCACGACCAATAACGGCGGCGATAGTTTGAAGCGGTCCTGGGGCTTCTCCCATCGAGTCGACTCAGCTTTCTGATGCTGCCCCTGGTGCAATACATAGACATCAGCACTGGGGAGACAAAGGCGGCCGGGCGTGGTGCTGTGCCACCCACCACCCCTCGTGTGCCGTGGCGGTCTTCGTAGGCGCTGCTCGCTAGCGGCACTTGTCCCAACAGTCTATGAGGCTGATCGCGTTTGGGGGACCTTTGTCTGTGCTGAGCGCGTACGTGCGTGAAGACACAAGTCTCAATGCACGTGGGAGGGCGGGGAGGGAGAGGGAGGGGAACGTCACCCCTTTCGTAAACGAACACTGCCCTTAGAAAGGGATACGTAGATATATGCTAGGCGACGTTTCGGGCAATGACCCTTGCTCATTAGCCACTGCGATCAGATAGGGTTTTTTTCAACGTGAAGTTTAAAAACTAAGCTAAACTCTTTATATATTTTTTTGTTATTTTGCCAGGCAAGGCCCACTCAGCTGCGGAGCTGTTTTACAGAAGCGACCTGGCCGCAATTGATGGCTCAACGAAGTGGCGTATCGCGTGGAAATGTATAAGAAATAAAAGCATCGTTCATAGTTGAATCGTTTCACATGTGTAGGTCTTGGAGGGCATTTCTCCAGCAATGACGTGAGCGGTGTAAGGACCGAGCCGTGATATAATAATGAATTATAGGCAGTATCATTATTGATGTCCAGCCTGCAACGGACGTTTCTATCCGTCTGAGTTTCTCATCATTCCCAGAATTGGCACGGCCGGATGAAGGAGGCACGAGAAGGAGGTGGGACGAGGGTGAGAGACGAGAGGAGAGTGATGGAGGGAGGAGGTAGGGAGGCATGAATGGGTGGAGAGAGAGAGAGGGGGGGGCGAGGTGGAGGAGGCATGGGGGGGGGGCGGCAGTGTGTTGGGGGGGAGAGGTGGTGGGGGGGTGCTGCACGCCAGCTGTTCTTCGTTGTGCATAAAGCGCGATTGACTGGGGCGAGTGTTCACAATGGCCAAAACCATCCCCGGCTAACGGGGAGTGTGTGGGGAGGGTAGGCGGGGGAGAGTGTTGGAGGGGGGGGCATTGGGGGGAGGGGAGGCGTGCAGTGCGGGGGTGTTTGGGCGAGTGTTTGAGAATTTGTTGACGAGTGTGCGATGTGTGTGTGTGTTTTTATACGTGAGTGTGGAGCGGTGGTGCAAGTGGTTAGCGCACTGCGCTACGAACGAATTTGACGAAGTGTAGTTGGATTTCCGCTCGCGACCAATACCAGCGGCGGCGCGTATTTGAACCGGTGATGGGCCTCCGCTAGGTCGACTCGGCCCGCAATAAGTGCCCGATGCGGTGTGTAAAGCATCAGCATTGAGGAGACAAAGGCAGCCCAGGCTAGGTGCTGACCAAACAACGCCCTCGTGTGCCACTGCGCCACCGCACCCCACGTCATCACGAGGGACACACAAGACAAGGACAAAGATCCCCTGCATAGCCTGGCCAGACTGTTAGGGCAAGTGCTGCTCGCGAGTAGCACCGACGCAGAGCGGCACGGTACACGAGGGGGTCGGATGTCCATCACGACGCCCGGGCGGCCTTTGTCTCCCCAGTGCTGATGTTAACACACTGCACCAAGTACTCAATTGAGGCTGAGTCGACCATAGGGAGAGAAGGCCCCAAGGATCGGTTCACACATTCGTCACCGATGTTGCCCCTTGAACGGGGACTCTAAGTCGGTATTCACCAGGGTCGCAGCGTAGCGCGCCAACCACTTGCGCCACCGCTCCTCGCACCGTCGTGACCATCATCACGCACGCCCTCTCAAGATCACTCCCCGCCGTGTTTGAATCCGCGCCGTCCACGTGTCAATCGTCGCGTGTTTCGCCTCCATCATCGGGCGCGAGCAGCGGCGTGACCGCGATTGCGGGTCGCGAGCCGCGTCGAGTTTGCGAGTTCCTCGTTTCGCCGCTCTCGACTAATTCGCGTTGTGCTTTTTTGTGTTCAATGGCCCCGCGTTCCGTAATCTTTGCCAGGGTCTTAGGGTGACTCTTCAGCCTCGATTCTAATCCCTTTGTGATGGCATTTATAGAGGGGCGGTGGTGGGGTGGGCGTGGGGGGAGGGCGGCTTGGGAGGGGAGGTGATTGTGGTTGGGGAGTAGTGGGTGGTGTGGGGAGCGGTGGTGTAGCGGTTCGCGCGCTGCGCCATGAACCCGGCCACCCGAGTTCGATTCCCGCTCACGGCCAACACCACTACGGGAGACAAAGGCGGCCGGGCGTGGTGTTGGCCACCCACCCCCTCGTGTACCATAGGTGCTCGCTCACAGCACTTGCCCCAACAGTCTGTGAAGGCTGTACGGGGGTTGTTTGTCTTTGTATGTCTGTGTGTGTCTTTGTATGTCTGTGTGTGTCTGTGTGTGTCTGTGTGTGTCTGTGTGTGTCTATCTATGGTTGTGTGGGGAGCGGTGGCGCAATGATTAGTGGAGTTCTCGAGTTCGATTCCCGTTTACCACCAATAACAGTGGCGAATATCTAAACCGGTCCTGGGCCTCCCCTAGGTCGACTCAAAATCAAAATGAGTACCTAGTGCCGTGTGTCAACATCGCCACTTGAGAGACAAAGACGGCGGGCGTGGTGCTGGTCACCCACCCCCTCGTGTGGCGTGCCGGCCTTCATAGGTGCGACTCACTAACAGAACTTGCCCCAACAGTCTGGTAAGGCTACACGGGGGATCTTTCTTTTTGGAGTTGGGGATGGTGCGGAATACCGCTGTTGCTGCTGCTGGCGAACAGAATGAAACAACGCGAACGTCCGGAAAAAATAAGAAAAAAAACTCCTCATTCGAGACCCAAACATCATCGCTCTCACATCCCTCCCTCGAAGACAGCGGCGGCGTAAAACCACCGGACGCATCAGAACGTCACCGGCCGGCCGATGCTGCTGAAATGAAAGACGCGAGTGCACAGTGGCGCGACTGTGGTCATGCCACCCACGAAAACTATGGAACCCATCGAGTGAGCCCATGGAGACGCACAGAGATACACAGAAACACGTAGAGATCCATCGAGACACGTGACGACTCGCAGACATCGAGAGCGATGCGTTAAAGACAAGCCACGACTGCGGTGCGACTGTGACCTTGCGACCCGAGCTATGGACCGCACGGTGAACCCCCTGCCGTACGCGCTCCTTCAATGGAGGAAGCCCTCTCGTCGTGGCCAGGAGCTCGACATTGATCAGCGAGCCCCTGAACATCTTGCTGCTGCCATCGTGCGCTCGAAGAGAATACGTATATCGCGGTGGCCGTGTTCATCGGTGGTGGTGACGGGGGGGGGAGGGGGGTGTGATTTGGTAGCGATGGTGGTTGTGATGGTGGTTTTTGGTGGCCGATGAGCTCCTGGTGGTGGTGGTGGTGGCGGCTGGATGTAGCGTAGCGGTTAGTGGGCCACGCTACGAACCCGGCAACCCGAGTTCGATTCCCACTCACGGCCACCAACACCAGTGACGGATTATCTGAACCGGTCCTCGGCTTCCCCTAGGTCGACTCGGCCTCAGATTAGTTGCTGGTGCGGTGTGCAGTAAATATCGCCACTGGGGAGACAAATGCGGTCGGGCGTGGTGACGGTCATCGACCCCCTCGTGTGCCACAGTGCCGGCCTTCATCGGTGTTTGCTAACAGCACTTGCCCCAACAGTCTGTTAAAGGCTATACGGGGATCTTTGTCTTTGGTGGCTGGATATGCCATTAGTTGTTCTTGTGGTTGGCGTGATGGTGGTGGTGGTTGTGGGGGAATTGTGTTTGGCAGTTGGTGGAGTGGTAGCCGTGGTGGTGGTGGTGATTGTCGGTGTTTGTGATAGTGGTAGAGGTGGTGGTGGTGGTGATAGTCGGTGTTTGTGATGGTGGTAGGGGTGGTGGTGGTGGTGATAGTTGGTGTTTGTGATAGTGGTAGAGGTGGTGGTGGTGATAGTCGGTGTTTGTGATAGTGGTAGAGGTGGTGGTGGTGATAGTCGGTGCTTGTGATAGTGGTAGACGTGGTGGTGGTGGTGGTGATAGTCGGAGTTTGTGAAAGTGGTAGAGGTGGTGGTGGTGGTTATGGGTATGCGTGTGGTTCGGTTTGGGAATAATTGATAGAGTAGGTAGTGGTGACGTTTGGAGTTCCAAGTTGAGGTCGTGTGGCCAGGTGAGATCTCAGGAGACCAGGGTGTGAGTCTCATTTTCAAAAGTGGTCGAAGTGGGTCACCACATTGACAAAAGCCAAACAATTAAAATAAAGTACAGGAAGGGAGCGAACAGAGGAATCAGAGCACACAAAGCAATCATGGTTATGTTAGTGGTGGTAGTGTTGTTGATTGTGATTTGGTTGTGATGGGCAGCGTGGTTGTCGTGGTGGTGATGGTGATTGTGGTGGTGGTGATTGTGGTGGTAGAGCTGGATAAGAAACGTTGAAGTGCAGGTAGTGTGTGTGTTTGTCACGATGCTGATGATGATTGTGATCGTGATGACGATAGTAATCTCATGGGTGCGTGTACAATCTTCTCGTAGCTCCCACAGTCACGACACTTAATCGCGGATCTCTGTGGATCGTCTCGATGAGGTCCTCTGGCTGATTGCTGATTCCGGAGATCGTTGATCGACGATGCTCCAAAGGACAATGTTAGTTCATGGGCAGTGTTAATCTGTCGGCAATGTGAGTATATGGACAGTGAGGGTCTATGGGCAGTGTGAGTCTATGGGCAGTGTTAGTCTATGGGCAGTGTTAGTCTATGGGCAGTGTGAGTCTATGGGCAGTGTGAGTCTATGGGCAGTGTGAGCCTATGGGCAGTGTGAGTCTATGGGCAGTGTGAGTCTATGGGCAGTGTTAGTCTATGGGCAGTGTGAGTCTATGGGCAGTGTTGAGTCTATGGGCAGTGTGAGTCTATGGGCAGTGTTAGTCTATGGGCAGTGTGAGTCTATGGGCAGTCTTAGTCTATGGGGCAGTGTGAGTCTATGGGCAGTGTGAGTCTATGGGCAGTGTGAGTCTATGGGCAGTGTGAGTCTATGTGCAGTGTGAGTCTATGGGCAGTGTGAGTCTATGGGCAGTGTTGAGTCTATGGGCAGTGTGAGTCTATGGGCAGTGTGAGTCTATAGCCAATGAGTTTTTCCTCTGGAAACCGGGAGATCGTTGATCTGTGATCGGTTGCCGCGGTCGAAGATGGCATCGGTGGTGATGTCTCACTGAAGCAGAGGTGGGCTGCTGCTGATGATCCTGCTGCTGATGATGATGCTGCTGCTGATGATCCTGCTGCTGATGATGATGCTGCTGCTGATGATGCTGCTGCAGCTGATGATGATGCTGCCGAAGCAGTCCTGAGCTCGTGTCTCCCTCGGACTGTTGACGGCTCTCCCTCTTTAACAATCCCCATCTTGTAAAACAAATACATTTATTACGACCACCCCATCATCATCCTCCTGCTGCTGCTGCTGCCCTCTTTAACCGAACCCCAACCCCAAACCTGCTCGCTCGCTCTCTCTCTCTCCTCCCTTCGCCGCCGACGAGGCAATGCCCGCGGCATCTGTTCTGTGTTTAGAGTTGACAGCAGCAGCAGCAGCACCTTGGTCCTCGCGCGAAGGTTCCACGCGCCGGACCACACAAGTCGCGCCCCCCCCCCCCCCCCAAGCCCATCGTCTTTACCGCTCTGCGCATGAATGTATTTAGAGTGCGGTCGGGTGTATGGGTGGTGGGCGGAGGGGAGGGGTGGGGTAGTGGTGTGTAAGAGAGAGAGGGGGGGGGGGGTAATGAGTGACGTCACGATTAACTCAACTTTCTTAAATAGAACGGCGCTGCGATTCCTCCAACATCTCCAGGACCCCTCTCCCCCCTCCCCCCTCCCTCTTGACCCCCTCCCCTCGCCGCCCACCCTATACAACGCCCCCCCCCCCCCCCCCAGAGCCTCTGGGGTCCCTCCCTGCCTCTCTCACTCGTCTCCTGGTCTCTGTGCATCACGCAGAGCCAACGCCGCGTGGAGCGAGCAACAACAACAACAACGACGACGTCGTCTGTCTCCTCCTTCTGCTGCTGCTCCTCTGCCTCTCGCCTCTTATTCCACTGCTGGCTTACTCGGAGAGCCACCCACCCCTCCCCATCTCCCTCGTTCTGAACTCTGCCTCTCAATCCAAAAGCACGAACCTCCCTCCCTCCCTTCCCCTCCCTCCCTCCCCTCCCCCTCCCCCCTCCCCTCCCTCCCCTCCCCCCTCCCTCCTCTCCCTCCCCCCCTCCCTCCCCCCTCCCTCCCTCCCCCCCTCCCCTCCCTCCCCGTCCTGCTTTGCGCACCCTTCAGCCCTTTGTTCCGTCTTCTTCGTTAGTGTCCGCGTTTCTGATCCGTGTCAGACGCAGTTAATATTCACCGCGCATAGTGAATATACTGCCGAGTAAATTAAACACAAGGACAAAGCCCCCCCCCCCCTCTCCTCCCCCCAGCGCCCGTATAGCCTCCTACAACAGACTGTTGGGGCAAGTGCTGTTAGCGAGCGCCTATGGAGGCCGGCACTGCACACGAGAGGGTGGGTGGCCAGCACCACGCCCGACCGCCTTTGCCTCCCAAGTGGCGATGTTTACACAACTGCAGTCGGTACTCATTTTGAGTCTGAGTCGACATAGGGGAGGCCCAGGACCGGTTGAGATATTCGCCACTGTTATTGGTGGTTAACGGGAATCGAACCGGGGAACTCCACGAAACATTGCGCCGCCGCTCCCCACACACAACCACAGATAGACACACACAGACATACAAAGACAAACAACCCCCGTATATTCTAGATTTGAAGCTTTCGTGACTGCAAGGATTCATATTGTTAGGTTTTTTCGGTAAAGTCACGTCGGTAAAACATTAAAATTAATAAAAGTTAAATAAAATAAAAATCACGACGTTTCGGAGGCAACGGAAGACGGAAGCTTGTGTTGCCTCCGAAACGTCGTGATTTTTATTTATTTTACTTTTATTAATTTTAATGTTTTACCTACGTGACTTTACCGAAAAAACCTAAGAATATGAACCTCCGTACAGCCTTAACAGACTGTTGGGGCAAGTGCTGTGAGCGAGCACCTATGATGGCCGGCACGGCACATCAGAGGGATGGGCGGTCAACACCACGCCCGGCCGCCTTTGTCTCCCCAGTGGTGAGTCGGCCTAGGGAAGGCACAGAACCGGTTCAGATAATCGTCACCGGTGTTGTTGTGCCGTGGGCGGGAATCTAACTCGGGTCGCCGGATTTCGTATTTTTTATTTATTTATCGCGCGGTGCGCTAACCACTGCGCCACCGCTCGTCCTGCACGCATTCATTGCGTTAAACACACACACGGACACGCGCACACACACACACACACCGGCACGCGCACACACACTCACACACTTATACATCTAGAAACACAAACAGACTCGTTTAGGGTTATAAACAGTAGCGGAGCTTGTGTTTTGCGATAGTTAATGGCACTTGCTCAAACCGTCAAAGATATACAAACACACGCACGCACACACACACATTACACCACACACACACACATTACACCACACGCACACACACACACACATTACACCACACACACACACGGACCTTCCCTCTCACTCGCATGCACACACTTAACACACGTGCACTCACAGACGCGCACATATATACAAAGGCAAAAATGCCCCGTGTAGCCTTAACAGACTGTTGGGGCAAGTGCTGTTATATAAAGGCCGGAACGGCAGACGAGGGGGTGAGTGGCCAGCACCACGCCCAGCCGCCTTTGTCTCTCCAGTAGCGATGTTTTTACCACCGGACCAGGTGCTCATTTGAGGCTGAGTCAACCTAAGATAGGCCCAGGACCGGTTCGGATAATCGATCCGAACCGGTCCCCCACACTCACAACAACAACAATCGCCATTCGCCACGAAGTGGCGGTGACGTCGCCACGACGCTTGTGCCAGGCTAGGTGCACGTTGAGGCCACGTAAAGTGTCGAACGCCCACTGGCAGGAGGTCACGGGGCAGACCCAGTTTCCACGGGCCGACTGACTGAGATGACTGGCTGATGCACCACCTGTGCCACCTACTGTGCCAACTTGCTGTGCTTTAGTCACCCGGCGCTCCGCTCGTTGTTGTGAGCGTCGCTCCTCCGTCTTCCGTTGTTGTTGGAGGGCGACTGCCTCCAACTGCCCAGTAGCGTCCTTCACGAACCTCCTCCACAGAGGCCGATCTTGACACCGCTGGTACCAGTCATCGGCAAGTCCACTCAGCTCCACATTCTCTTGTACCACATCACTCCATCTCTTCTCTAGCCTTTAGCCACCTCGATCCGGCCAAACAAAAGCTGTTTAGACATGCGGTGGCTGGGCATGCGGGCGACATGACCCAGCCAACGCAGCATTGCCTGCCGGAGGAAATCACCGATGGGATTTTGTCCAGATCTTTAAGGATTTGTGAGCTCCTCACACAATCCAGCCTGGTTAAACCCAGGATGGATCGTAGGCAGGCCAGCCTAAATGTTTCTAACCGGCGAAGATGTTTATTAGGGGGGTCCACGTTTTGCAAGCGTAGAGAAGGGAGGGAATGACCATGGCTGAGAATACCTGAAGCTTTGTGCGGAGCAACAGACCAGGTTGCTTCCACACAGCGTTACGCAACCGATGAAAAGATAATGCCGCTCGACTGATTCTAAGTGAGACCTTTGCTGTTAAACCAGAGCTGTTCTTGAGCACACTGCCCAGTATGGGAAACTCTCCACTCTCTCCACAACTGCCCTATCACCAATTGGGAGTTGTGGGGGTGGAGTGTCCGATGGAACAACATCCCCAGGCAGCTGCTTAGTTTCGGTGGGGCTGATGGTAAGGCCCCATCTCTTCGTGGCAAGCTCCAGGTTCAGCAGTAGCACCTCCAACTCCTCCTCTGAGTGAGCAGCAATTACCAGATAATCGGCATACATAACATGGTTGAGCAATAGGGAGCCATCCCTTGACCGCACCCGGGCATCGATCAGCCTCCCATTGTATCTATACCGGATGGAAATTTTTCCGGTACAGCTATTGAAGGCTTCACATACTACGTGGTCGAAATATGTTAAATAATGTGGGAGCCAGAGGACATCCCTGTCGCACCCCAAGGTGAACAGGGAATGGCTCCGACTCCCCGCCACGTAGGTTTTCCCGAGCCCGCTTACCATAATGAAGGTCTTTAATGATCGTGAGCAGAGGGTCAAGGAATCTGAAAGCACGA
Organism: Lethenteron reissneri; assembly: GCF_015708825.2. Classification (NCBI taxonomy): domain Eukaryota; kingdom Metazoa; phylum Chordata; class Hyperoartia; order Petromyzontiformes; family Petromyzontidae; genus Lethenteron; species Lethenteron reissneri. Next base: position 2,032,836 of record NC_083796.1, on the reverse strand, counting down.
AGAGAAACCTAGAGCCCAGGCCTAGTGATGTTATCATAGGCCTTGACCAGGTCAATAAAGCAGAAATGTAGGTCTTGTTGGAATTCCCTACACCTCTGCTGTAGAAGGCGGACAGAAAATATGGCATTTGTGCAGGACCGCCTTTTTCTGAAACCGCATTGGGGCTCCGCAAGCCTCTCCTCAGCGTGCCTGGCAAGGCGACGTTGAATAATCTTTGCCAGGACCTTTCCCGGCACACTGAGGAGTGAGATGCCCCTGTAGTTGTTACAGTCTGTGTGGTCCTCCTTCTTAAAAAGGGGGACCACCAGGGCATCCTGCCAATCCTGCGGAACCTGTCCAGTGGTCCAGACTGTTGTTATGATGTCATGCAGGGCAGTCTGTGCACAAACGCCACCCTCCCTCAACATTTCGTTTGGGAGATCATCTCTGCCCGGTGCCTTTCCTGGTCTCAGACTCTGGATCGCCTTCAGTACTTCCTCGACAGATGGCACCTCAGCCAGCCACTCACAGGGGGTGACTTCTTCTTCCAATATTTGAGGCACTGCAAACTCATCAGGGTCATCCCCACTTTGTCCCACGATGTGTTCCAGTCTGAGGGATTTCTCCTCCCACAGGAACTCACAGAAATGCTCAACAAATCTGCAAACCTGTTCCTGGGGGTCAGAGATTGGATCACCGTTCTTACCATTTATGATGGTAATATGCGTGGCACTGTAAGTTACTTTTTTGATGGAATTAGAGAGCAATTTGTGATCGCGGGCCACTGAGGCAAATTCCATATCCTCAGCAACCCGGGACCACCACCCATCCTTGCAGCGCCTGACGGCTCTCCGAACCTCCGAGCGAAGGCTGCAGTAAGCCTCCTCATTCTATGATGTGGGATGCTGTAAACAATGATAGTGGTCCTGTCGCTTTTTCTCAGCCAGCCTGAACACCTCCTCTGTCAGCCAGGGTCTCTGGGGAGGTCTGGACCGCGTACCCACCGCAGCCATTGCAGCTGCACGAGCCACAGTCCTAAACCTCGCCCATTTCCCCTCGACATCAGGAGGAGTGGGGGACGATGCCAACACCAGCCGTAAGCGATGATGAAATTCTTGCTTGCAACTTTCATCCGCTAGCTGAGACGAGGCCGCTAAGGGTTTGAATGGGTCCTGGGTGTACACCCACCACCGAAGTGGAAGAACGGCAGGCGCATCTTACAGGTGACAAGTCAGTTTCATTTATTAGATATAATCCTGTGAGCCATGAGGTTCTTGACTCGCGTGCAACCGTAACAAACAAATTATTAAGAAAACACATCTTAAAGTGGCGTTTTGCAACAGAAACTTCCAGGAAAAAACAGTAAAATGTTCCAGAAAAAAAGCACCGTATATCAACGCTGTGTGCAAAAATCTCAGTGGAATGCAAGTCGATGGTCAGTGGGCAGATCAGCTCCACAGTAGGTTCTGGTGTCAAGGACATGGACTCGCATCCGCCGTTCCGTCACTATATAGTCCAGCAGATGTTCTTTCTTGGACCCAGCATGAATCCATAATGTTGTGTGGATGCGCCGGTGCCGGAACAGCGTGTTGGTAATTACAAGCCGAAGCCCATGGGCTGCACAAAAATCTAGCAGCCTCCTACCGTTGTTATTGAGCTGATCTGGCCCATGCCTTACAATCACTCCAGACCAGATGCCAGCATCATGACCAACTCGCGCATTAAAGTCACCCAACAAGATGACTCTATCTCGAGGAGCCACTTTAGCCAGCACCTGTGACAGGAGGTCATAGAAGGCATCTGACTCATTGGCCTTGCCTGTATCCCTCCACGGATGTTCGTCTTCGGTGGGGCATAAGTAACCACGACCACCAATCCCCTCCTTTGGTTGATAGGAAGGCGAGCCCAAAGTATGCTGGGGCTTATGGCTTCCCACACCTCACCACCACGCTCCCACGCCCCCTTCATTATTTTGTTCAGAAAAAGAGCCACTCCCTGTTGTTTGGCAGTCTCCTGCCCCGAGTAGAGGACTGTTCAGGAGCCAGAGCCGGTCCACGGGACCTCCTGAATACCACAGAGATCCAGGCTGTACCGGCGATACTCCCGACAGAGGAGTGGCAGCCTCTCCTCCGCAGTTAGCATTCGAACATTCCATTCGGCCACCCTCAGTGGCTTTTTGCTCTTTCTTGAGGAACCCCGAGGGTAAGGATTCAATCTCCTGACTCTGCCAAATGGGGTTTGGCCAGGATACGTCATGGACGCCTGTCCCTCCGGCACAAGCATAATTATATATGTTTTCCACTCACACACACTCTGACACTCACGTACTCTGACACACACACACACTCTGACACTCAGACGCACACACTCTGACACTCACACACACACTCTCTGACACACACACACATTTTGACACACACACACATTCTGACACTTACACACACACTCTGACACTCACACATACACTCTGCCACACTCACAACAACAACCGCCATTCGCCACTAAGTGGCGGTGACGTCACCACGAGGCTTGTGCCAAGCCATGTGCACCTTGAGGCCATGTGAAGTGTCGAACGCCCGCTGGCAGGAGGTCACGGGGCAGACCCAGGTGCCACGGGTCGACTGACTGAGATGACCGAGATGACTGGCTGATGCACCACCTGTGCCCCCTACCGTGCCAACTTGCTGTGCTTTAGCCACCCAGGGCTCCGCTCGTTGTTGTGAGCATCGCTCCTCCGCCCTCCATTGTTGTTGGAGGGCGACTGCCTTCAACTGCCCAGTAGCGTCCTTCACGAGCCTCCTCCACAGAGGCCGATCTTGACACCGCTGGTACCAGTCATCGGCAAGTCCACTCAGCTCCACGTCCTCCTGTACTACATCACTCCATCTCTTCTCGAGCCCGTGTCGCGCCCGTTTAGCCCCCTCGATCCGGCCGAACAAAAGCTGTTTAGGCATGCGGTGGCTGGGCATGCGGGCTACATGACCCAGCCAACGCAACCTTGCCTGTCGGAGGAGCTCACCGATGGGACTTTGCCCAGATCTTTCAAGGATTTGTGAGCTCCTCACGAAATCCAGCCTGGTTAAACCCAGGATGGATCGTAGGCAGGCCAGCCTAAATGTTTCTAACCGGCGAAGATGCTTCATTAGGGGGGGGGGGGTCCACGTTTCGCAAGCGTAGAGAAGGGAGGGAATGACTGTGGCCGAGAAGACCTGAATCTTCGTGCGGAGCGACAGACCCACTCACACACACTCTGACACACACACTCTGACACACACACACACTCACACACTGACACACACACACTCTGACACACACACTCTGACACACACACTCGCTAACAAAAGTTTCCAGAGTCCCCCCCCCCCACCACCGCCACCCCGCCCTTCCCCCCGGACCCTCCTCACGCCAGCCAATGAGCGGCACGGACGCGACCCACCTCCCCCCCCCCGGTGGGGGCGGCGAGCTGTGAACTCGAGCGTGAAGGCGACGCAGACCCTCGCGGACAAAGGCGAAGTGGGGACGCGGCGCGTCGATAGAGGACGAGGAGAGAGAGAGACGAGGAAGAGGAGCGGGAGGAGAGAGAGACGAAGAAGAAGAAGAAGAGAGAGACTCGGAGGAGGAGAGAGACTCGGAGTACAGACGAGGAAGAGGAGGAGAGGGTAGTAGAGAGAGACGAAGAGGAGGAGGTGGAAAAGAGAGCGAGGGGTCTGCGCTTCTCCTGCTGTTCAAAGAAGTAAGAGAGGCGGTTTAGAACACGACCCCGGTGCCATCATCCCTCGTCTCCCTCGCTCTGTCGGTGCGTCTGAGCGGCAGACACGCAGCGCACGCGCGCAGAGAGAGAGACACGGCGAGAGAGTGGGAGAGAGGAAGGGGAGAGAGGAGGAGAGAGAGAGCGACAGAAGGAAAGTTTGCGGAGCGTTGCTGGGAGTGTGGTAAGAGAAGGGAAGGAGGGAAGAAGGAGGTTTAGGGGGGGGGGGTCTTGGCGGAGAAGGAAGGAGGAGGAGGGAGGAGACGGCGGCCAGATTAAGATTTAATTCTCTGCGCGAGCCGCGCCGAGTGTGTGGTGGAGAGTGACTCCCAGACTCCACGAGGAGAAGCCTTGAGCAGGAGCAGCATCAGGAGGAGTTGTCGGAGGAGAATCCTCTCGACCGAGGCGAAAGCCGACGGACAACTTTTGTTGACGACGCAGATCGCCTTGCAGTTTTGAGGTCGCCGCTCCTTTGCCTGGAGCCTTGGCCAAAGGGGCTCGCGTGTCGGGGTGGTCAGGGTTCGACCTGGGACTTGGGGTTAGGGTCAGCTTTGGGTGCGGGGTGTTAGGGTAAGCGGCAGAGATTGGGGGCGGCCACAGACCAACGCGAAACATCTCCCACGTTTGTGGGGGGCGGGGGGACACTCTCCATGTGATCGCGACCAGCGGAAGTTCCCAAGTCGCTTGCCCCCGGAGCCGTCGTTGCCGGACGAGTACCATCGTTGGCATGCCGAGCGGCTGCTGAGATGCTCCGGGGCACCGCGGCGGCGAGAAGGCGGAGGAGGAGGAGGCAGGAGGAGGAGGAGGAACCACCGCGCCACCGGGCACAGACTCGACGCCAAATCCTCGCCGTGAGGGCTCGCAGCTCGTGGGGGCTGAGCGCGCCTCGCCCCGCGGCGATGTGAGAGAGAGGGGACGGCGCTCGACTCCTCCGCTCGACTCGGCCGCTTCTTTGCGGTCTCCTCCTCCTCCTGCCGCTGCTGCCGCTGCTGCCGCTGCTGCCACTCGTCGGCGCTTCTGCGCACGTCTCATCGAGATGGCCACGTCGCGGTTGCGGCCCGGGACAGGGTCAGGCTCCGGCTCCGGCTGCGGATCGGCTTTGGGATCGGAGTTGAAGTCGGAGGAGAGCGCGACGCTCTGGTCATCGTACCCCCGTCATCCCCAGCACCAACTCCATCATCCCCAGCACCAACTCCATCCTTCCCAGCACCAACTCCATCATCCCCGGCACCAACTCCATCATCCCCAGCACCACCACCCCTCTTGCTCTGCGCTGCTGCCACCCGCGTCACCGCTCTTGCACCACCACCACCACCATCATCACCACCACATCCTGCTGCCGTTGCTGCTGCTGCTGCTTCTGCAGCAGGCGCTGCCCGTTGGCGGGACACAGCAGGTGCTGCTGCGGCCAGCGCAGGCAGCGCGCGGTGGAGCCATGCAATGCTGGGAGGCTGAGATCCGTTGCCTGCAAGAGACCGAGTGCAAGCGGGCGTACAACCAGTACCTCCGGGCGTGCGAGGCGGCGCTGCGCCCTGCCGCCAGCGGGGACGTTGCGGACGAAGCGGATGGTGGAGGCGGTGGAGGTGGTGGCGGCGGTGGATTCTCCGCCGTCACGCACTGCCCCAGCCACTGCATCCACGCCATCATACAACTGAACGCGACTCGGGGAGGACCCGGCCTGGAGAGTTGCGACTGCGCGCACGACTTCGTGTGCCTCGCCGCCAAACGAGGAATCGAGCCGTGCCTGCCTCGCACCTACACGGGCGGCGGCGGTGGCGGCGAGGACGAATACGACGACGACGACGACGAATACGGAGGAGATGGAGGAGGTCGTGTAAGAGGTGCTGGTGGTGGCGCTGGTGGCGGTGCCCTGGGCTGCACGGAGGCGAGGCGGCGGTGCGAGGTGGAGCCGGCGTGCAGCGCGGCGATGGACGCCTACCTCATGAACTGCGGCAAGCTGCTGAACGGGGTGCGCTGCACGCGCGAGTGCATGCGCGTCATCCTGCACATGATGGCCATGCCCAGGGCGCTGGCGCTCAGCGAGTGCGTGTGCGACGGCCTCGAGAGGCCGTTCTGCGAGGTGGTCAAGGACAACATGGAGCGGCTGTGCTTCGACCGCGAGCGAGGGAGCGGCGACTTTGCCGACGAGGACGACGACGATGACGAGGACGACGATGAGGGTGACGATGAGGATGACGATGGTGACGATGACGAGGACGGTGGCTATGGGGACAACGCCGCCGCGTACGGCGTCGGAAGGCACGCGCGCCAGAAAGCGTCCGGGAGCGCGGATGGCACCCACTCGGTCCGAGTCTTCCCCAGGGGTCAGCCCCGCACCGCGGGACAGCGGCGACCCCTGGCTAGCGTCGTGCTCACGGCCGCCGCGTGTCTCGCTGCGAGCGCCGCGTGGCGCTTGTCGCGGTGAGCGGCGAGTCTCGGGCCCCGCGCGGGTGTCGCTTCGACGCTCGGCTCGGAGCTGTCGTGAGAAGCTGCTGCGCGCCGTGCCCGGGCGTCGTGTGTACATTGTGAGTATATTTGTATACATGGGCAACAACGACGACACGGAAAAAAAAAGTTACGGTTTAATATATATTGACAATCACTTATTGTGGTTATTTTTTTAGGAAGGGGGGTGGAGGGAGGAATTTGTGAAAAATAAGAAATAAATATATATTGTTCTCCCCCGGAGTTGGAATTTTAACAAATGCGATACATTTCCCACGAGGGGGTGGGGGCCGAGGGGCGGGGGGGGATGTCGCCACGGGCTGTTGTGTTGGGCACGGTCAGTTTCTGACAGGAGCGCAAACGAGGATGATGATGGTGATGATGATGATTATTTTCATTATAATTCGAAACGTATGGAATTGTACATCTAGAATAATGATCAGAAGAATCAATGGGATGATGTTACGATTGCACACATTGACAAAGATCCCTCGTGTAGCCTCAACAGGCTGTTGGGGCAAGTGCTGTGAGCGAGTAGCACCTATGAAGGCCGGCACGGGGTACACACGGGGGGGGGTGGGGGGTGGATGGTCAGCACCCACCACGCCGGCGTTGGCCGTGAGCGGGAATCAAACTCGGGCTCATAGCGCAGCGCGTTAACCACTGCGCCACCGCTCCCCACACTCTGCACCCCCCCCCCCCCACGTCGCTATGATTCCACTCACGCGTCACGCTTCTCTCATTAATCGTCACGAACCGATTCGATTACGGAGATATATTTCCTTATCTGCTCGTCTCATGCATAGGAGTGTCATCTGTTCTGCCCAGTCTAGTTGGTGGGGGTGGTCTATCTTGTAACGTGTGTTCTGTCTCGTTTGTATCATCCGTCTCGTAATCTCTGTCTCGTTTGTATTGACTGTCTCGTTAGCTCTGTCTCGTTTGCATTGTCTATCTCGTAAGCTCTGTCTCGTTTGTATCATCTGTCTCGTTAGTTCCATCTCGTTGGTCTTGTCTGTTATGTTTTCTCGTCCGTCACCGTCTCTCTTCGGAGCCCGTCTCTTTCGTGACCTTCGCCTGCTTGAGTCGAAATAATTGGAATATCATTTTGGGGATTAACATCGCATCACGACTCCTGGCAGCGCACGACCTCGATGCACGCGCACCGCGGTCGTGGGGGACATCGGCATCGTACGGACGACTCTGATCGCCACTGGCACCTTCGCAGCTATCGAACGCGACGCGGGCGAGCAGACACAGCGGCGCGCCAGCTGTTCCAGCTGTTCCAGCTGTCCCAGCTGTTCCAGCTGTCCCAGCTGTTCGCGTTCCCTCCCCGAGCGGAATCGCAAACTCCCATCGACGCGCATCGCTCGCGCGTCCAACTCTGCACGTGCGTGTATGTTGAACTTCCTTCGCACCGCACGTAGCCAACTCGCGCTAATTTGGTAGGTGCGGAAGTGGTTGGTTGGGGGGGGGGGATAACAAATGCGAGGGGAAGCCGTTGATCAATTCCACTGCTGGATGAATGCCTCTCGACCCCATCCCTCCTTTGTAAAGGAGCGGGGGGGGGGGGGGTCGTGGTTGTGCCGGCGTCAGCGGCGAGGCGTTGGAGAGTTCTGGCTCCGACCGTCGCGCGCCACTGACGTGGGCCGTGCCGCGGCCAGGGGACATCACACTCGGCGCGTGTCTCACGGCGGCCGGGAGACTTCGTCGAGAACTGTTGGCGCAAACCACTCCCGTTGTTGCCCGTTCTTCTATTTGGGGGCTGATTGAGGAGGATGATGACGATCACAGCAGCTCGCAAAAAATCGCGCTCGCTCCCGATGCGCGTGCATCGAATATATCTCGCGCGGTGATCGATTATTATTATCGATTCGCAGGTTGATAACCACATGGTCACGCGATGGCGTTCGCGTGATTCTCACTGCCCCCCTCGCACCCCCCCCCACACACCTACGTCGCAATGAGGGACAAAACAATCGATGATTGAATCGAACCGTGAGCTTGAATCGTGACCATTAATCGAATCGCGAGAATGTGGGGGGGGGGGGGGGCGAGAGAGTGAATTGATAAGCGCCGAATGAACACGGGGAAGTTATGTTGATTATTCGTCATCAGCATCATCATTATCATCAGCAGCCTTGGTCATTCCACTGCTGGATGAAGGCCTCTCCAAGCCACTGCCGCCGCCGCGTCTCGCGATCGTGCGACGCGATAATCCCCGCAGCGCATTTCGTACGAACGGATTCCATTGCTCCATCTCCCCGGGAGTGGTGCCCTGGGTCACGCGTTCCATTTCGCTCGGCTGCCACTGCGTTGGCGCTGTTGACCAGGGCTGGTGATGATTACCCCTCCCTGCTTGTGTGTGTGTGGTACTGGAGGGCGTGGGGGAGAGGGGGGTGGGGTCACTATTATACTCGGCATTAACGGGTCCAGGGTGCGATAATCAAATGCAACTGTGGTTTGTGTTTAGTCAAATCCACCTGGCGAACTTCCACACGCGGCGCTTTGATCAGCCAGTGGCAATTTGTTTCAACCCATACCCAGACACGTGGTGGAGAAAAATAAACCACACAAATACAACGTAGCCATTTGTGCATTTTGCAACAACAACAACAACAACAACAAAAACCATCGGCAGTTCCCGAAGAACCTCACCGTGGTTCACCAAGACAATTTACATTTTGAGCAAGTCGTGACCTGCTCACGGCAGCAGCGGGAGATGGAGCCGGGTACAAACTGTGCGCCGGATTGAGTCGTCCTCGTCGAGACGCATCAGCACGGCGTGCTTAAGAGGCGCCGACTCTGACCCGGTTTCACCCTTTCCGCGGCTCATCGGCAGAGTCGGAGCCTCTTTTAATTCACGCGGTATAAGCCCGGAAGGCTGACAGACCGAGCAACATTATATAATCATATTTTATTCATAATGAAGTGTTTTGGGTTAGATCGCGATCTAACCCAAAAAACTTTATTAGGAATAATATTGGTCGCGAAAGCCTACGTGTTAGGCATATTTTATGTCTACGTGGAGATACGGACCGGAGGGTAGATTAAATTATTTATTTACCTACCTACAATGCTCCACTAAGAGCGCCCGGTGGGGATTTGAACTCGCTCGGTTCTACTGCTGGATGGGACGTGATGATGTTGCATCCATTTCGGGGTTTTCAAAGATCCAGAAACTCACGGCATCCACTGCCCATCTCTTCTTCTTCCTCCTCCTCTTCGCCTCTGCAAAGCCACGAACTCTCTTGCCTCTCCCCTGCATCTCCCTGCCTCTCCCTGTCTCTCCCTTGTCTCTCCCCTGCATCACCCTGTCTCTCCCTGCCTCTCCCTGCCTCTTCCTGCCTCTCCCTGTCTCTCCCTGTCTCTCTATGCATCTCCCTTTCTCTCCCTGCCTCTCCCCTGCATCTCCCTGCATCGCCCTGCCTCTCCCTGTCTCTCCCTGTTTCTCTCTCACTGCCTCTCCCTGTCTCTCCCTGTCTCTCTCTCTTGCCTCTCCCTGCCTCTCTCTGCCTCTCCCTGTCTCTCCCTGTCTCTCGCTGCCTTGATTCCCATCTCCCACTTCTCGCCTTTCACAGCCCCGCGTTCCGTCTCCCCGTCCAATCCAAAGGGCTGCCCCTCTCCTGCGCCACGGCGGCCAACTCGAGCGCACCGTCGGTCGAACTGCGCCAAGGCCCCGTTCCTTTGGCCAGAGGGGCCATGCCAACAAGGAGAACGCCACTGCCCTCCCTCCTGCCAAATCATCTCACTCCAACTTGCTCCGCTCCTCGCTCCCATCTACAGATCTCCCTTCCCACATCTCCCCTCTCTTGCCTCTCTCCCCTCCTACCACACCGCCTCCACTCCCCCTTCACATCTCATCTCATTGTCATCATCCTTTCTCCTCTGCTCGTTGTAGTCGCCACTTTGCTTCGTTCATCATTTCGCTTTTTTGACTCTCCCTCCCTATCTCCGTGTCTCTCCCTCCCTTTCTCTATTTTACGATCAGAGGAAACAAGAATATGCTCGGTGTTATCGGCACTTGACTTCGTTCATCATTTCGTTTTTCTCTCTCTCTCTCCCCATCATCCTCTCATTCCCTTCCTTACCTCGCCTCTCTTTTCTCTCTCCCTCACCTCTCTCGTGCCCTCCAATCCACTCCCTGCTGCATCTCCACTCTACCCTTCTCTCCTCTCATCCTCCTCTCCAAGCCACCTTTGTCTTCTTCCCATATTCTCCTCCCCCCCCCACCGCACTCCCCACCACCACGACCGCAAACCGCTCCAACACAGCTGCAGCCTTGCCTCATTCTCGTTGTCAGTGGAAGATTGGCAGCAACCACCACCACCACCCTCTTCTCCACAACTTTCCCCAAGAGCCGGAGCACGCTGGCCGGGGTGTGGGGGTGGGGGTGAGTGAGTGGGGGCGGGAGGGTGAGTGAGGGGGGTGTGGGGGGTGAGTGAGTGGGGACGGGGGGGTGAGAGAGGGGGGTGTGGGGGGTGAGTGAGTGGGGGCGGGGGGTGAGTGAGGGGGGGGGGCGGGGGTCGCTCTCTGGGTGTGTGATGGCGCATACGGGGGAATTTGACGATTTATCGATTAAAAAAAAAACTCGATTACACCACTCACGATCCCCCGTCGCATCGGATGCCGCGCGCGAGACTCCGTGTCGATTCGTGGACATTGCATCCACGTTGGTGATCGCCCCCCGCCCCCCTCGCCGGCGCGTAGTCGGGTTGATGGTCGGAATGATGGAGCGAGAGGGAATAGGCGAGGCTAAGACAAATGGTACAAACAGTTCAGTCGAGACAGGGGAATATCACGCAGGCGGCTACGGGCGAGACAGCATCAACGTCAGTGCAAACAACAAAACGATCGATTGTTTGACTCGAATAGTCACGTGGCCTCGTTTATGTCCGTGATGGTGACGCTCGTCGTGATGGTGACGCTCGTCGTGATGGTTGGTTGTTGTGATGATCCCGATATTCGTGGTGACCATGATGATGATGACGATCAGGGTGAAGGTCGTCATCGTCGTTACGACAATGATGCTCAACAATTACGTTGAGAATCATGATGACCATCAATCACGGTGATGATGACCATCAATCACGGTGATGATGACAATGACCGCGAGAGTTGTGATGACACCGGAGTGGTATTCAGTGTTGATGATGATGTTGGATCATAATCACGATGGTTCAGTGCATGCTAATAATGATCATCGTGGTGATGATGATGATGATCACGATGATGATGATGGGAGGTTCGCGTGCGACGTGGCACCATGCGGTGAGCGCCACAATACAAAATGTTTCAACAACAACAACAACAAAAGACAAGAATACGAAGAACAAAAAAACAATGTTTTTCTGTGCTGCGTGAAACCTTCAGCGTCCATCCCTGACCCGCGCCCATCCGCGCGGTCATCGCTGTCCCTCTGTCACGGCGATCTGCCTGCCACACGACCTCACAATGACTGCCACAGCACGAGAGAGATGAGTCGGGGAGGGGGGCATCCATCCATCGCCCCCCTTTCCCCCTCGTTCTCTCTTGGATCGCCACGTGTGGTGAAGGGAACCCAGAGGGGGGTGGGGGCAGAGGGGGGGGATGCTGGGCCACTGTGGAATTGTGACTCGTTTCGCTTTATAGAGATGTAATTTATTTCAATTAAAGTGCCTCTGAGCAATTTGCAGGGCAGTTTTTTTGTTTGTTGTTTTTTGTCGCGTCGCGTTCGTCAAAGTTTCCCACGGTCCGTGACGTTGCTCGCACCTGCTTGCCCATTCGCGTTCCTCCAACACCACAATGGCCGAGTTCCAGCAGGTTCACAATCTGCGGGTCAAAAGGTCAAAGATATTCGAGAAAGATCGCGCTTGGAGTGTGGGAGCGAGCTGGAGGTGCAGACTGCGGCAAAGCTGCCGTGCAGGAGACGTTTCCAATGTGTGCAAGGGTAGGGCAGTCAGCGACGTTGCGGCGACAAAACACACTGATGCGCAACATGACGTACATGCTCTTACGTCATGTATGTTGAAGTTATTTTGCACCGTACGTAGTCAATCGTGCTAATCGGAGGTGCGTGGGGAAGGACAACAAACTAAACACATAGAACAGTTCTAAAGAAATGAGTTTGTCAACCTCGATGATTTTAAAGTGCATCGCTCCAGTGGCTTCCTAATGTGAAGACGACTTGAAACACTTCTCTTGAGACGGCACTTTTTTGAAGACACGTTCACTTGACGTCAGGCCGCACTGCAACAGCCCCGAGTCTCCTGCGCATCTCCTCCACCGTCCTCTTCCGTCACCTGACCACGCTCCCTTCTCGATCATTCACGTAGCCACCAGTCCCTTCGCACTCACAGCTGACTCCCCTGTCATTACCTCCGGTGGCCACTAGTGCATTCATACCGCTTGTAGGCTCTACCGTCATTACACTAATACGGGTGAGGAAGAGCGTTCCAGACGGCCGCAGAAGGAGCATCCGAAAGCGCCGCGCGATGCGGTGGCACAAAAAGAAAAACCACCGGTACACAACTTGAAACACGTGCCTCACTAAAACACGGGGCGTGAACTCGAGGCGTGGACACGGCGTACTATCCGTGCATCGTTACCTCGATCACCTTGGGGGGAGGAGGGGAGGGGGGTTCACTGATGGTGCTGGGGGAGGCGCATGGGCTGGCGGAGGGAGGGGGGGTCACATTGTATTGCGTAACTCACGTTATACGTTGTCCCCACCTGATGACGGACGCTTGTGTTGCGCCCGAAACGTCGTGATTTAATTGAGTTATTTTTATTCTAAATTTTATTATTATTATTTTTATTTTCACCTACGTCACTTTACCGAAAGAACCAAAGAGTATGGATCCTTGCAGTCACGAAAACTTCAAATCTAGAAGTAACTAACGTTAACCCAACGCACTCCGCATGACCCAGGCGAACGCTGCTTCGCCCGTCGTGGGAGCTCGCTGGTGGGGATGTGTCCAGATCTTTTCGCGGTGGCTAGGAGATGTTAACTCCCTCGCCTGGTATGCAGGAGGTCGTGGGTTCGATCCCGACCCTGTCGCCTGCTGCTGTATATTTGGAGTTCGAATGTCCTCCCGTGGTTGCGTTGCGTTTTTTAAGGCCAGGCCGCTTCTGAAAAAGACCTGTATAGCTCAGTGGGCCTTACCTCGTAAAATTAAAAAAATTGTTTGAACTCATTTAGTTTTTTCCCCCCAAGAATAGGTGGGCTCCTCGAACAATCCGACCTGACGAAACCCCCGCGATGGCTCTATCGTAGGCCAGGCAGCCTTAGGGGTGTTTAAATTTAGAGCGGGTGCTTGCGTAAAGGGACCGAGAAGACCTTGGGAGCCGAAGCGTGGCGTGACAGGCCCAGCAGGATTCACACATCATCGCTCGGCTGATGACAAGATAACGCCGCTTGGGATGATTCAGTGTACACCCCTGTTGCCAAGTCAGGGCTGGTCATGAGCACTCGTCGCAACGTTCCGGGAACTCCTCCACTCATTCCACAGCCACCCCAGCTGCATTGCTTCTCCAACTCATTCGCAGGTGTGAGCAGCTCTGGCCAGCAGATCAGCTTCCCGTCGTATCCTGCTCCGGGCAGAGCCGTGGAAAACGTCTCGAATTACGTGGTCAAAGAAAGTGTCACTTGTGCAGGGCCCCAGAGGACGTTCCCTGTCGCGCCCCCCGAGGTGAACGGGGAACGGCTCCGACTCCCGGCCACGTAGATTTACCCCGTGCCTGTCCACCATCGCGAAGGTCCTTTATGATTGTGAGCAGAGGGTCAGGGATCCCGAAAGCACGAAGAACAACCCAGAGCCCTGACCGCTCGATGCTATCATACATGGGCATTGACCATATCGGTTGCACAAAAACACATTTACTGACACACACAGGCAAAGGTTCCCCGTGCTGTATAGCGTTAGCAGACTGTTGGGGAAAGTTCTGTCAGCCAAAACCTATTGAGGCCAGAACGGCGAACAAAGGGGTGGCGTGGTCAGCCCCACGCACGACCGCCCTTGTATCCCCAGTGCTGACGTTTACACATGGCACCATGTATTCATTTAAGGCTGAGTCGACCTAGGGGGAGGCACAGGTCCGGTGCAAACATTCGCCACTGTTCGAACTCGGGGACTCCACTGAACCACAGCTCCCGACAAACATCCACCGATAGACAAAGAACAAAGAACCCCCGTATAGCCTTAACAGACTGTAGGGGCAAGTGCTGTTAGCGAGCACCTATGAAGGCCGGCACGGCACACGAGGAGGTGGGTGGCCAGCACCACGCCCGGCCGCCTTTGTATCCAAAGTGTCGATGTTTACACACCGCACGCACCGCGTACTCATTTGAGGCCGAGTCGACCTAGGAGAGGCCCAGGACCGGTTCAGATAATCGTCACCGGTGTTGGCCGTGGGTGGGAATCAACCTCGGGTCGCCAAGTTTCAAGCACGGCGCGTTAACTGCTACACTACCGCTCCCCACCCACACGCACACACACACACATAGGCTACACACACCCACACGCACACACACGCACACACACACACACATAGGCTACACACACCCACACGCACACACACACACGCACACACACATAGGCTACACACACCCACACGCACACACACACACGCACACACACATAGGCTACACACGCTCACACGCACACACACACATAGGCTACACACACATAGGCTACACACACCCACACACATACGCACACGCACACACACACACATAGGCTACACACACCCACACGCACACACACACACACACATAGGCTACACACACCCACACACACACGCACACACACATAGGCTACACACACCCACACGCACTCTTCCCACGCGCTCCACAGACTCAGTCACGCGTTGAAGACGCCGCGTGACGTACCGAGGGCTCCGACTCAAGCTAAGATAGCGATCGCGTGCACGTCGGTGGGTCTGCCCCTAGGTAGACTCGGCCTCCTCACAGCGAGTGCGTCACTTGCCCACGGGCGCGCAGACATTCGCATTGGGGAGACAAAGGCGGCCGGGGGTGCTTCTGATGGCACCGAAACCCCGCACCCGTGGCCCGGTCGTCACAGGTGCCCGCCGTCCCAGAACTCGCCCCAGGAGGTTGCGTGGAGCATACACGGGAGGGGCCATCCATTTACCGTGCTTGTTCCACGGGGGGGGGGGGGGGGGGGTTGTCATCCCGCGTGACGGAGAGAGAGGGGGTCTCTGAGGTCACGTGGTGCGCGCTTGGCAATTATCGGGCGCGCGCAGCGTGCGTCACGACGTGCACATGGACCTGTTGGCAGCGTTGCAGGATTAATTCTAGATTTGAAGTTTTCGTGACTGCAATGATCCATACTCTTTGGTTCTTTCGGTAAAGTCACGTAGGTGAAACATAAAAATAATATTAAAAATAATATTAAATAATATGAAAAATAATATAAAAATTTAGTTATTTTAATTGTATTATTTTTTTATATTATTTTTATTTTTTCATCTCCGTGACTTTACCGAAAGGCCGCATCCGTCACCGTTATCTGGGATCCCTCGAGGTCGAGTTCGGTGCTCATCATCCTCACACTCGAATGTATCCTCTCGCGTGGGGCTCTACAAAAGTTGTCGTCAAGACGAGGCCCTGTCGCTGGCAGTGGCCTGGGGCGTGACGTTGCAGGGCTGCGCCTCTACATTGGTGAAACTGGTGGGGCGCGAGGACTGGAGGATTACATTGGAAGTGTTGAGATGTGGTTGTTTTGGGATGTTGTTGTTTTGGGATGTGGTTGTTTTGGGATGTGGTTGTTTTGGGATGTGGTTGTTTTGGGATGTGGTTGTTTTGAGATATGGTTTTTTTGAGATGTGGTTGTTTTGAGATGTGGTTGTTTTGGGATGTGGTTGTTTTGGGATGTGGTTGTTTTGGGATGTGGTTGTTTTGAGATGTGGAAGTGTTGAGATGTGGTTGTTTTGAGATGTTGTTGTTTTGGGATGTGGTTGCTTTGGCATGTGGTTGTTTTGGGATGTGGTTGTTTTGGGATGTTGTTGTTTTGGGATGTGGTTGTTTTGGGATGTGGTTGTTTTGGGATGTGGTTGTTTTGGGATGTGGTTGTTTTGGGATGTGGTTGTTTTGGGATGTGGTTGTTTTGGGATGTGGTTGTTTTGGGATGTGGTTGTTTTGGCATGTGGTTGTTTTGAGATGTGGTTGTTTTGGGATGTGGTTGTTTTGAGATGCGTTTGTTATGAGATGTGGTTGTTTTGAGATGTGGTTTTTTTGAGATGTGGTTGTTTTGAGATGTGGTTGTTTTGGGATGTGGTTGTTTTGAGATGTGGTTGTTTTGAGATGAGGTTGTTTTGAGATGTGGTTGTTTTGAGATGTGGTTGTTTTGGGATGTGGTTGTTTTGAGATGCGTTTGTTATGAGATGTGGTTGTTTTGAGATGTGGTTTTTTTGAGATGTGGTTGTTTTGAGATGTGGTTGTTTTGGGATGTGGTTGTTTTGAGATGTGGTTGTTTTGAGATGTGGTTGTTTTGGGATGAGGTTGTTTTGAGATGTGGTTGTTTTGAGATGTTGTTTTGAGATGTGGTTGTTTTGAGATGTGGTTGTTTTGAGATGTGGTTGTTTTGGGATGGAGTTGTTTTGAGATGTTGTTTTGAGATGTGGTTGTTTTGAGATGTGGTTGTTTTGAGATGTGGTTGTTTTGGGATGAGGTTGTTTTGGGATGAGGTTGTTTTGGGATGTGGTTGTTTTGAGATGTGGTTGTTTTGGGATGTGGTTGTTTTGAGATGTTGTTTTGAGATGTGGTTGATTTGAGACGTGGTTATTTTGAAATGTATTTGTTTTGAGATGTTATTTCAAAACAACCACAACGGTACCAGAGTACGAGAGAGAAAAGTTAAGCAAGTCACTCGTAAATAAATATAGATGAAGTCCAGAAGTGTACATTGCACTCTCCAAATGCGAGTTTTGGGTAAGGCAGAAAAACAACAACAACAACACTCCCAGACCACAACAACAACAGTCCCAGACCAAAACAACAGTCCCAGACCACAACATCAGTCCTAGACCACAACAACAGTTATAGAACACAACGATACAAAAACAACAACAGCCAGAGACAACAACAGTCCCAGACTAGAACAACAACAACAACAACAGTCCAAGGCCACAGTAACAACAACAATCCCAGACAAGTACAGTCCCAGACAACAACAACAACAACAACAACAGTCCCAAACCGCAACAAGATTACAACAACAGTAGCCTCAGAGCACAACAAGACAACAACAATAACAGTCCCAGACCACAACAAGAAAACAACAACAATAACAGTCCCAGACCACAACAAGAAAACAACAACAAAAACAGTCCCAGACCACAACAAGAAAACAACAACAACAGTCCCAGACCACAACAAGACAACAACAATAACAGTCCCAGACCACAACAAGACAACAACAATAATAGTCCCAGACCACAACAAGAAAACAACAACAACAGTCCCAGACCACAACAAGAAAACAACAACAACAACAGTCCCAGACCACAACAAGACAAAAACAATAACAGTCCCAGACCACAACAAGAAAACAACAACAACAGTCCCAGACCACAACAAGAAAACAACAATAACAGTCCCAGAC
This sequence comes from Lethenteron reissneri, assembly GCF_015708825.2. Classification (NCBI taxonomy): domain Eukaryota; kingdom Metazoa; phylum Chordata; class Hyperoartia; order Petromyzontiformes; family Petromyzontidae; genus Lethenteron; species Lethenteron reissneri. Next base: position 2,015,064 of record NC_083796.1, on the reverse strand, counting down.
CACAACAAGAAAACAATAACAACAGTCCCAGACCACAACAAGAAAACAACAACAACAGTCCCAGACCACAACAAGACAACAACAATAACAGTCCCAGACCACAACAAGACAACAACAACAACAGTCCCAGACCACAACAAGAAAACAACAACAACAGTCCCAGACGACAACAAGACAACAACAATAACAGTCCCAGACCACAACAAGACAACAACAATAACAGTCCCAGACCACAACAAGAAAACAACAACAACAGTCCCAGACCACAACAAGACAACAACAATAACAGTCCCAGACCACAACAAGACAACAACAATAACAGTCCCAGACCACAACAAGAAAACAACAACAACAGTCCCAGACCACAACAAGAAAACAACAACAACAGTCCCAGACCACAACAAGAAAACAACAACAACAGTCCCAGACCACAACAAGACAACAACAATAACAGTCCCAGACCACAACAAGAAAACAACAACAACAGTCCCAGACCACAACAAGACAACAACAATAACAGTCCCAGACCACAACAAGACAACAACAACAACAGTCCCAGACCACAACAAGAAAACAACAACAACAGTCCCAGACGACAACAAGACAACAACAACAACAGTCCCAGACCACAACAAGACAACAACAATAACAGTCCCAGACCACAACAAGGAAAACAACAACAACAGTCCCAGACCACAACAAGACAACAACAATAACAGTCCCAGACCACAACAAGACAACAACAATAACAGTCCCAGACCACAACAAGAAAACAACAACAACAGTCCCAGACCACAACAAGACAACAACAATAACAGTCCCAGACCACAACAAGAAAACAACAACAACAGTCCCAGACCACAACAAGACAACAACAATAACAGTCCCAGACCACAACAAGAAAACAACAACAACAGTCCCAGACCACAACAAGAAAACAACAACAACAGTCCCAGACCACAACAAGACAACAACAATAACAGTCCCAGACCACAACAAGAAAACAACAACAACAGTCCCAGACCACAACAAGAAAACAACAACAACAGTCCCAGACCACAACAAGGAAAACAACAACAACAGTCCCAGACCACAACAAGAAAACAACAACAACAGTCCCAGACCACAACAAGAAAACAACAACAACAGTCCCAGACCACAACAAGAAAACAACAACAACAGTCCCAACCACAACAAGAAAACAACAACAACAGTCCCAGACCACAACAAGAAAACAACAATAACAGTCCCAGACCACAACAAGAAAACAACAACAACAGTCCCAGACCACAACAAGAAAACAACACAACAGTCCCAGACCACAACAAGAAAACAACAAACAGTCCCAGACCACAACAAGACAACAACAATAACAGTCCCAGACCACAACAAGAAAACAACAACAACAGTCCCAGACCACAACAAGAAAACAACAACAACAGTCCCAGACCACAACAAGACAACAACAATAACAGTCCCAGACCACAACAAGAAAACAACAACAACAGTCCCAGACCACAACAAGAAAACAACAACAACAGTCCCAGACCACAACAAGAAAACAACAACAACAGTCCCAGACCACAACAAGAAAACAACAACAACAGTCCCAGACCACAACAAGAAAACAACAACAACAGTCCCAGACCACAACAAGAAAACAACAACAACAGTCCCAGACCACAACAAGAAAACAACAACTAACAGTCCCAGACCACAACAAGAAAACAACAACAACAGTCCCAGACCACAACAAGAAAACAAACAGTCCAGACACAACAAACAACAACAGTCCCAGACCACAACAAGACAACAACAATAACAGTCCCAGACCACAACAAGAAAACAACAACAACAGTCCCAGACCACAACAAGAAAACAACAACAACAGTCCCAGACCACAACAAGACAACAACAATAACCGTCCCAGACCACAACAAGAAAACAACAACAACAGTAGTCCCAGACCACAACAAGACAACAACAATTTCGATTTAAAGCTTTCGTGACTGCAGGGATTCAGACTGTCTTCTCGACAGACCTGTTCTTCACCTGAGGACGGCTGTTTGCGTTGTGGCCGAAACGTCGTGAGAATTATTTTATTATGTTTTATTTTTATTATTTTATTATTTCCATTCTACGTGACTTTACCGAAAGAACCAAAAAGAAGACAACATCAATAATAGTCCCAGACCACAACAAGACAATAACAACAGTCCCAGACCACAACAAGACAACAACAACAGTCCCAGACCACAACAAGACAACAACAACAGTAGTCCCAGACCACAACAAGACAACAACAACAACAGTCCCAGACCACAACAAGACAACAACAACAGTAGTCCCAGACCACAACAAGACAACAACAATAACAGTCCCAGACCACAACAAGACAACAACAATAACAGTCCCAGACCACAACAAGAAAACAACAACAACAGTCCCAGACCACAACAAGACAACAACAATAACAGTCCCAGACCACAACAAGACAACAACAACAACAGTAGTCCCAGACCACAACAAGACAACAACAACAACAACAGTAGTCCCAGACCACAACAAGACAACAACAATAACAGTCCCAGACCACAACAAGAAAACAACAACAACAACAGTCCCAGACCACAACAAGACAACAAGAACAACAGTAGTCCCAGACCACAACAAGAAAACAACAATAACAGTCCTAGACCACAACAAGACAACAACAACAGTAGTCCCAGACCACAACAAGACAACAACAACAACAGTAGTCCCAGACCACAACAAGACAACAACAACAACAGTCCCACACCGCTGAATTCGAACCACCGTGACCCCTTTGCAGCGAGCGACGCCCGCGACCACCGCTGGGCATTGGGGAGCAGTTTGGGCCAAGCGGCTTGGATTTTTACTGGAGAGATTTTCTCCATTCACTTCACTCGCGAGAGGAGAACGCGGAGAGTCCGGAGAAATTTAACCCCCATCCCCCCCCCCCCCCAGGCACGCGCACAAAGACGGGGGGCGAGAGAGGCACAGCGCTCCCCCTTACAAACACCGCGTGCCGCTCCGTACTTGCCGGAGAGCCGCACGCATCTCCACGCGATCCACCAGCCCTCGCGCTGGCGAACACGAGCTCGCCTCCCGCCTCGTCTGTGTCTGTGTTTCACGTCAAGCCGAGTAGCAAAGACGGATCTCGATTCCCCCCTTGGAGGACAGAGGCGAAATGAAGACGTGGCGGATGGAAGGAGTGATTGTGGGGAGGAGGTTGGTGCCTCTGCCAGTCAACTCAGTCAGTCTACCCATGGCACCTGGGTCTGTCCCGAGACCTCCTGAACCTAGCCTGGCACGGCAGTCAACCCCTGGCATCTGTGTCTGTCCCGTGACCTCCTGCACCTAGCCTGGCATAGTAGGTAGCATAGTCGGTGTCTCTGCCAGTCATCTCAGTTAGTCTACCCATGGCATCTGTGTCTGTTCCGTGATCTCCTGCACCTAGCCTGGCACAGTAGGTAGCATAGTTGGTGTCTCTGCCAGTCAACTCAGTCAGTCTACCCATGGTATGTGTCTGTCCCGTGACCTCCTGCACCTAGCCTGGCATAGTAGGTAGCATAGTCGGTGTCTCTGCCAGTCATCTTAGTTAGTCTACCCATGGCATCTGTGTCTGTTCCGTGATCTCCTGCACCTAGCCTGGCATAGTAGGTAGCATAGTCGGTGTCTCTGCCAGTCATCTCAGTTAGTCTACCCATGGCATCTGTGTCTGTTCCGTGATCTCCTGCACCTAGCCTGGCACAGAAGGTAGCATAGTTGGTGCCTCTGCCAGTCATCTCAGTCAGTCTACCCATGGCATCTGTGTCTGTCCCTTGACCTCCTGCACCTAGCCTGGCACAGTAGGTAGCGTAGTTGGTGCATCTGCCAATAATCTCAGTCAGTCTACCCATGGCATCTGTGTCTGTTCCGTGACCTCCTGCACCTAGCCTGGCACGGCAGTTAACCCATGGCACCTGGGTCTGTCCCGTGACCTCCTGCCAGCAGGCTTTCGACACTGCGTGGCCTCAAGGTGCATCTAGCATGGCACGAACGCCTATGGTTTGATGTCGCCGCCACTTAGTGGTGATACGGCAAGTGTTGTTGTTGTTTTTGGAGGGAATGGGGGGAGGTGATGTGTGGTTGATAGGGGCGGGGGGTGTTTATGGAGGGGGAGGAGGGGGAGGAGGGGGAGGAGGGGGGTGGGGCTGGGGAGGAGGAGGGGGGGGGGTCGCCGCGGAGTTTGTCTATGCATGGAAAACCACTCGAGACGATCCTTTGTGTGACTCGAGTTGGGCTTTTGTGAAGTCAATGGAGCTGTTACACAAAAAAAACCTCTCTCGCCCCCCCCCCTCTCTCTCTCGCCCGTCTAAAAAAAGAAACCCTCCAAGGTTCTAGAAGAAGAATAACAAACAAACAATAAAAAAACCGATACTCGAACCATAGGATTGATCAACACTCCAGAGTCGATCGATGTTACCCCGTCGTGTCGATTCACTCATTCGGCTCACCAAATGCCTTCCCCCTCCCCCCGTCTCGTTGCGCCGATTCTTCCAGACGGCGCCGCTCGCTGACGCTGCGTCCCGCGGAGCGAGCGTGAAGATCGAGGCGCCCATCCCCGCCCGGCTCGCTGACGCACAAACGGAAACCTCCGAACCCGTCTCCAGCAGCGCCTCGTCTGCGGTCACCCAGAGCCGCCGTGCAACGTGGCACGACGCGTGGCCCCGATCCGCACACACGAAGCAGACATCGCAGCCACGACACCGCTCCACGGCTGCTCCCGACGCGGGTATCTCGATTCGACCGCCTGCCATGCGAGATTGTGGTCGTTACTCTGCGTCGTCCACGTCAGCAGTCGTACGAAAGAAAGGAAGGAAGGAGGCCTGGGTGGGTGTTCAACCGGGGGCTGTGCTGGCAGCGAGGCGATGCTCGCGTCGACGAACCTCGACTCGCATCGAGACACCGATGTCGCAGAGCCCAGTCCTCATCGCGACTTTAAACGCTGGGCGCTTCATCCCAGGCTGCGTGAAGGCGCCCCGCGAAATTTAAAAACCCCTCGGGGGTTTTGAATTCTCTCTCGTGCACCGATTGGCACAAAACTCCGGACTCAAAATAGGAATCCAGAGAAGCAACTCCCTGCGCCCTGATCCTCTAGATCCTATAGACTGATCCTATAGACTGATCCTATAGACTGCACTAACAACGCGACGTGAAGTTCGTGGGCACGGTCACCTCGGTACTAGTAGTAGTAGCGATGTAAGAGTGATCGGAAGGCGACGGTACGATCGGCGGTGAGCGAGCTCGTGAGCGGAGTGCTAAGCGAGTTGCTGGACCATCACTCACCACGGCTGCTTTACACGACAACAACAAACACAAACAACTCGCCGCCATCACTCACCACGGCTGCTTTACACGACAACAACAAACACAAACAAATCTCCGGCTTCGCTGCGGTCGAAGATCAACCCTCAAAGATAAACCTCACCATCGCCACGATTCTGAACCCAAATGTAACCCTCGCCATAACCCGAACCGCAACTCCAATTCCAACCCCGACCCTGACCCACGCATTATAAGGTTGCACTCATTAACCGCAAAAGCGCTGGCACGCACATGAACCACAATGCGTTGCCGATCTCGACAAAGAACTCCGCTCATCCTCGCAGCGGGCGCGTTTGGCCGAGCCTTTGAACGAAGACGGTGACCACCACATCGCGCGGCGCTTTCAGACGCGCTTCTGCGGCCGTCTGGAACGCTCTCTCCCTTCCGATATGAGGCAGTTACTGGAGCTGCGCACTTTTAAATCGTGATCGAGATTGAAAACTCATTTCTTTAACAACTGCTTTTTAGCGTTCTGTGTGTGTTGCCCCTTCCTCCCGCACCTCCGATTAGCACAGTTGGCTACGTACGGCGCGGAAGAAGTTCAACACAAAGGTAAAGGTCCCCCGTATAGCCTTAACATACTGTGGAGGCAAGTGCTGTTAGCGAGCACCTATGAAGGCTGGAACGGTACACAAGGGGGTGGGTGGCCAGCACCACGCCCGACCGCCTTTGTCTCCCCAGTGGGGATGTTTACACACCGCACCAGGTCCTCTGATAACAAAAAAATTGGTGGTGGAGTTTGGGGCCAACACCAGTGGCGATAATCTCAACCGGTCCTGTGCCTCCTCTACACCGCCTTTGTCACTGGGGAGACAAAGGCGGCCGGGCGTGGCGCTCGCCACCCACACCCCCTCGTGTGCCGTGCCGGCCTTCATATGTGCTACCCGTTCACAGCACTTGCCCCGACAATCTGTTACGAGGCTATACGGAACATCTTTGTCTTTGTTTGGGGGCGCAATAGTGCGGGGCACAGAGAGAGAGCTCCCCCATCCTTTGTGCCGTGGTCGCGGTTGTTACGGAAGGAATTTCGCATCCACGGCGTCCCTCCTCTGCAGAAGGAATTGCAAAACAACAAAAAAACCCCCACCATCACCAAAAGACAAAAATCCCCCCGCATAACCAGGGCAGAATGTTGGGGCAAGTGCTGTTCTTATGAAGGCCGGCACGGCACACAAGGAAGGGGGTCGGGTGGCCAGCAACCACGCTCGTCCGCCTTTGTCTCCCCAGTAGCGATATTTACACACCGCACGAGGTACTCATTTAAGGCTGAGTCGACTTAGGGGAGGCCCAGAACAGATAAAAGTCACCGGTGTTGGTCGTGAGCGGGAATCGAACTCGGGCGCGCCGGGTGCGTAGCGCAGCGTAGCGCTAACCGCTGCACCACCGCTCCCCATTACAAAAACACCACCACGACCCACGCAACTTATAATATAACTCCTCGTCTTCCCACCCCCACCTCCTCATAACGAGGAGCCCCGAGCCCCTCCACTCCACCCACTCCTCCCCCCTACCCCCCCCCCATGGGAAGATGAAAGCGGTGATGATGATGATGTGCGGGCTGGGTAAGGGGGGGGGCTGCGTCGCAGGGTCGGGTTCTGGCAGCTTTGATGTGGGGTCATGCGGGTACCAGGCGCCGCGAGACGCAATCTCGCGGCGCACTCACCACCCGCACGTCCTGAGTTCGATCCCCGGCCACGGCCGAACAAACATCAGAGGCGCCCGATTATCTGAAAGGCTCCCCTCTACCCCCACACCATCACTTCCCCCCACGCCCCCCCCCCTCCTCGCACCGCATCATTGACCAGCGTGGGGAAGTATGACCGACGCGAAGTCAAGGGGGCCTTCATCCAGCAGTGGATCGGGAACGACGACTGGCGTGCGTTACACATGCAGGCAATGACCTGCTGCTCTCCCGTGCGTGTGTTCTGACTTTCTAGGTCGACTCAGCCTCAAGTGAGATGGGAAACTCATTTGCTTTGAGGTTGTCTCTTTGTGTTGAGTTTCTTGTCCTTCCCGTCGGCGCCTCCGATGAACACGGCTCGCTACGGTGCCGTGCGAGAGAAGCCTTCTTCGTCTTCCAGATTCAAGATGTCATTTGTAGATGCCGTCATCCACTCAATTGTCTGTTCAGAAGCAGAAGTAGCTCTCGTTCATCCCTTCTTCAAAGGAGTGAAGTTAGCGGCGGCAGTGGCAGCGCAGCGTTGACGACGCGGCTCGACGGATCGAGACCGGCGGCCGCACCACTTCGCTGGACCATCCCGAATCATCGATGGTGCTCATTTGTGGCATCGGGGGGTTGAGGGGGAGGGGGTGACCCCATCGGGCGACGTGCCCCCCCCCCTCGGTCCCCGATTGGGTCAATGGTCGACGATCGGCGGCCCTTGTCGAGGTTCGACCGCTCGGGTCTCCGTGCCGAGATGTTTTTTTTGTATCATTGACGTGAGGCCCGCGGTCCGGACACGTGCGTCTGTCCCTCGCCCTCATCTGTATCTGCGGCGTGGAGTTGAGGCTCCTGCCGCTGCTGCTGCTGTGACCCGGAGATTGTGGGGCGAACAGGCGCTGCTGCGGTTTTGTGTTTCTCCGATGTATCGGAAGTTGCGGCGGGGGGGGTTGGGGGGGGTGACAAGAATTGTTTTGGGTACTCGCGGACCAACGAAGTTCAACATTGACACGCGTGTGAGCGCGGCTGCGCTGCGAAGCCGGCGAACCGAGTTCGATGCCCGATCAAGGTCACCATCTAACACTGGGGAGACAAAGGCGGTCGGGCGTGGTGCTGGCTATCCACACGCTCGCGTGCCGTGCCGGCCTTCATGGGGGGTGGAGGGGGGTGGAGGGGGGGGTTGCCGGGTGTATGTGACTATGAGTTGGATTAAAGTAAAATTATAAGGCGAGCGGATTATATAAAGCACACAATGCACGCGGAATACAGCCCCATGGGCGGTCTCGCCCGTGGGATTTTGTCTCAATGCGTCTCGTGTGTGTGTGAGTGAGTATGTGCGTGTGTGTGCGTGTGTGTGTGCGTGTGTGTGAGTGTGTGCGTGTGTGTGAGTGTGTGCGTGTGTGAGTGAGCAAGTGTGTGCCTGTGTGTGTGTGAGTGTGTGTGTGAGTGTGTGCGTGTGTGTGCGTGCGTATGTGTGAGTGCGTGAGTGTGTGTGAGTGCGTGTGAGTGTGTGAGTGCGTGCGTGTGTGTGAGTGCGTGCGTGTGTGTGAGTGTGTGCGTGTGTGTGAGTGTGTGCCTGTGTGACAGTGTGTGCGTGTGTGAGTGTGTGTGTGCGTGCGAGTGTGTGTGTGAGTGCGTGTGTGTGCGTGCGAGTGTGTGTGTGAGTGTGTGTGTGCCTGTGTGTGTGCGTGAGTGTGTGCGTGTGTGTGCGTGTGTGAGTGGGGAGCGGTGGTGTAGCGGTTAGCGCGCTGCACAACAGCTCCTGTCGGGCGCCGTCTCTCCGTGACAGTCCCCGCCGTCTGGAACGCGTCCACCATCATCACCACCATCAACACCATCACCACCATCACCACCATCACAACATGACCATCAACCCCACCATCCCCACCATCACCACCATCACAACATGACCATCATCCCCACCATCACAACATGACCATCAACCCCATCATCACCACCATCACCACCATCATCACCACCATCACCACCATCACCACCATCCCCATCATCACCACCATCATCATCCCCACCAGCACACCATGACCACCATCATCATCCCCACCACCACCATCACCACCACCACCATCCACCACCATCATCACCACCATCACCACCATCACCACCACCATCATCATCATCATCCCCACCACCACCATCACCACCACCACCATCCACCACCATCATCACCACCACCACCACCATCACCACCACCATCACCACCACCATCACCACCACCACCATCATCGCCCCCGCCTCTTTATTAAACGCCCCCACCTCTTCATTAAACGCCCCCCACCTCTTTATTAAACACCCCCCCTCTTTATTAAACGCCCCCACCTCTTTATTAAACACCCCCACCTCTTTATTAAACACCCCCCTCTTTATTAAACGCCCCCATCTCTTTATTAAACGCCCCCCCTCTTTATTAAACACCCCCCTCTTTATTAAACGCCCCCATCTCTTTATTAACGCCCCCACCTCTTTATTAAACGCCCCCACCTCTTTATTAAACACCCCCCACCTCTTTATTAAACGCCCCCACCTCTTTATTAAACGCCCCCACCTCTTTATTAAACACCCCCACCTCTTATTAAACGCCCCACCTCTTTATTAAACGCCCCCACCTCTTTATTAAACGCCCCCACCTCTTTATTAAACGCCCCCACCTCTTTATTAAACGCCCCCACCTCTTTATTAAACGCCCCCACCTCTTTATTAAACGCCCCCACCTCTTTATTAAACGCCCCCACCTCTTTATTAAACACCCCCACCTCTTTATTAAACGCCCCCACCTCTTTATTAAACGCCCCCACCTCTTTATTAAACGCCCCCACCTCTTTATTAAACACCCCCCACCTCTTTATTAAACGCCCCCCACCTCTTTATTAAACGCCTCCACCTCTTTATTAAACGCCCCCACCTCTTTATTAAACGCCCTCACCTCTTTATTAAACGCCCCCCACCTCTTTATTAAACGACCCCCACCTCTTTATTAAACACCCCCCACCTCTTTATTAAACGCCCCCACCTCTTTATTAAACGCCCCCACCTCTTTATTAAACGACCCCCACCTCTTTATTAAACGACCCCCACCTCTTTATTAAACGACCCCCACCTCTTTATTAAACGCCCCCATCTCTTTTTTCAACGCCCCCACCTCTTTATTAAACGCCCCCATCTCTTTTTTCAACGCCCCCACCTCTTTATTAAACGCCCCCACCTCTTTATTAAACGCCCCCACCTCTTTATTAAACGCCCCCCACCTCTTTATTAAACGCCCCCCACCTCTTTATTAAACGCCCCCCCCCTCTTTATTAAACGCCCCCCACCTCTTTATTAAACGACCCCCACCTCTTTATTAAACGCCCCCCACCTCTTTATTAAACTCCCCCCACCTCTTTATTAAACGCCCCCCACCTCTTTATTAAACGACCCCCACCTCTTTATTTAACGACCCCCACCTCTTTATTAAACGCCCCCATCTCTTTATTAAACGACCCCCACCTCTTTATTAAACGACCCCCACCTCTTTATTAAACGCCCCCACCTCTTTATTAAACACCCCCCACCTCTTTATTAAACGCCTCCACCTCTTTATTAAACGCCCCCACCTCTTTATTAAACGCCCCCATCTCTTTATTAAACACCCCCCACCTCTTTATTAAACGCCCCCACCTCTTTATTAAACGCCCCCACCTCTTTATTAAACGCCCCCATCTCTTTATTAAACACCCCCCACCTCTTTATTAAACGCCCCCACCTCTTTATTAAACGCCCCCACCTCTTTATTAAACACCCCCCACCTCTTTATTAAACGCCCCCACCTCTTAATTAAACGCCCCCCCTCTTTATTAAACGCCCCCACCTCTTTATTAAACACCCCCCACCTCTTTATTAAACGCCCCCACCTCTTTATTAAACGCCCCCACCTCTTTATTAAACGCCCCCACCTCTTTATTAAACGCCCCCACCTCTTTATTAAACGCCCCCCACCTCTTTATTAAACGCCCCCACCTCTTTATTAAACGCCCCCACCTCTTTATTAAACGCCCCCACCTCTTTATTAAACGACCCCCACCTCTTTATTAAACGACCCCCACCTCTTTATTAAACGCCCCCACCTCTTTATTAAACACCCCCACCTCTTTATTAAACGACCCCCACCTCTTTATTAAACGCCCCCCACCTCTTTATTAAACGACCCCCACCTCTTTATTAAACACCCCCACCTCTTTATTAAACTCCCCCACCTCTTTATTAAACGACCCCCACCTCTTTATTAAACGCCCCCACCTCTTTATTAAACGACCCCCACCTCTTTATTAAACGCCCCCCACCTCTTTATTAAACGCCCCCACCTCTTTATTAAACGACCCCCACCTCTTTATTAAACGCCCCCACCTCTTTATTAAACGCCCCCACCTCTTTATTAAACGCCCCCCACCTCTTTTTTAAACGACCCCCACCTCTTTATTAAACACCCCCACCTCTTTATTAAACTCCCCCACCTCTTTATTAAACGACCCCCACCTCTTTATTAAACGCCCCCACCTCTTTATTAAACGACCCCCACCTCTTTATTAAACGCCCCCCACCTCTTTATTAAACGCCCCCACCTCTTTATTAAACGACCCCCACCTCTTTATTAAACGCCCCCACCTCTTTATTAAACGCCCCCACCTCTTTATTAAACGACCCCCACCTCTTTATTAAACGCCCCCACCTCTTTATTAAACGCCCCCACCTCTTTATTAAACGCCCCCACCTCTTTATTAAACACCCCCCACCTCTTTATTAAACGCCCCCACCTCTTTATTAAACACCCCCACCTCTTATTAAACGCCCCCACCTCTTTATTAAACACCCCCCACCTCTTTATTAAACACCCCCACCTCTTTATTAAACGCCCCCACCTCTTTATTAAACGCCCCCACCTCTTTATTAAACGCCCCCACCTCTTTATTAAACGCCCCCACCTCTTTATTAAACGACCCCCACCTCTTTATTAAACGCCCCCCACCTCTTTATTAAACAACCCCCACCTCTTTATTAAACGCCCCCACCTCTTTATTAAACGCCCCCACCTCTTTATTAAACACCCCCCACCTCTTTATTAAACGCCCCCCACCTCTTTATTAAACGACCCCCTCCTCTTTATTAAACGCCCCCACCTCTTTATTAAACGCCCCCACCTCTTTATTAAACGCCCCCACCTCTTTATTAAACGCCCCCCACCTCTTTATTAAACGCCCCCCACCTCTTTATTAAACGCCCCCACCTCTTTATTAAACGCCCCCACCTCTTTCCCGTGGCTCTTAGCTCAGCGCGTCCGTCACGCATCGCACGTTGCATTGCTCGCGTTATCAGCAGCAGCAGCAGAGCATCAAGCAATCAACATCATCATCATAAATACTACCATCATCATCTCATCCTCTCCACCATCACCACCATCACCACTATCACCAGCAGTATCCGACATCCTATGCACCACCATCACCACCATCATCCATACTTCCATCCACCATCATCATACCATCTTCTCTATCATTACCACCACCTCTCATTACCACCACCATCCATCCTCCCATCCACCATCATCATCCAACCTCCCATCCACCATCACCATCCATCCTCCCATCCACCATCATCATCCCATCCTCCCATCCACCATCATCATCCATCCTCCCAGCCATCACCACCGTCATCACCATCCATCCTCCCATCCACCATCATCATCCCATCCTCTCATCCACCACCACCGTCATCATCATCCCATCCTCCCATCCACCATCATCATCCCATCCTCCCATCGACCATCATCATCCCATCCTCCCATCGACCATCATCATCCCATCCTCCCATCCACCATCATCATCCCATCCTCACATCCACCATCATCATCCCATCCTCCCATCCACCATCATCATCCCATCCTCCCATCGACCATCATCATCCCATCCTCCCATCCACCATCATCATCCCATCCTCCCATCCACCATCGCCATCACTCCTGGCTCCACTGAGCGGCGCTCTCATGGGAACGCGACTCTAACAGCGACCGCAAGAATCTGTCGTGCGCCATTGTGTTCCTCGACGCGTTCAATGGGGAGGGGGGGGGGATTTATGGTGGGTGGGGGGCGGGGCGTGTGGGTGGGTGGAGTGGGGGGGGTCCCTATTGACCTGGCTGACACCTTCCCCGTGGCGCGAGACGACGCTGGGAAACGCCACGTGGAGCGCGCGCGCTCTCAGCGCGAGACGAGGAGGCACTTCAGCGAATTAATAAATAAATAATCACGCCGCGTCAATAGGGAGCGTGGGGGGGGGATTTAAGGAGATAGCGGGGGAGGGGGGATCCCCCCGCCCCCTTCATCCGCCCCCCCTTCACCCCCCCCCCCCCCTCGTGTCCTCCCACCCTCCCTCCTGGTCACCTTGCTACGCTTCGTGGGCATCGCGACCATCACCATCCAAAAAAATGGATAAAGACAAAGATCTCCCGTATAACCTAAACATACTGTTGGGGCAAGTGCTGTTCGCGAGCGCCTATGAAGGCCGGCACGGGTACACGAGGGGGTGGGTGGCCAGCACCACGCCCGACCGCCTTTGTCTCCCCAGTAGCGATGTCTACACACCGCGCCAGGTGCTCATTCGAGGCTGACTCGACCTAGGGGAGTCCCAGAACCGATTCAAGATAATCGTCACTGGTGTTGGCCGTGGACGGCAATCGAACTCGGGTCCCCAGGTTCGTAGCGCAGCGCGCTAACCGCTATACACCACCGCCATCACCATCCACCATCACCCCCACCATCAGCACCACCATCACCACAACCATCACTACTCAAGACAAAAATCCCCACTATAGCCCCAACAGACTGTTGGAGCAAGTGCTGTTAGCGAGCACCCATAATGTCGGGCGTGAGTGGCCATCAACCACGCCCGGCCGCCTTTGTTTCCCCAGTGGCATTTCCTATACATCCCACCTGATGCGCGTACTCATTTGAGGCCGAGTCGACCTACGAGAGGCCCAGGACCGGTTTAAATAATCGTCACTCGTGTTGCTGGCACCATGGGCGGGAATCGAACTCGCTCCTCTGCCGGTCTCGTAGCGCCGAGCGGCGCTCTCCCGCTCCCACCACGCCGTCACCACCACCTCCTCCTCCTCGCACACACACACACACGTGAACTTCATCTGGAGTCACGTGAGCGGCCTTTGAGACACGGGATCCGCTCTACGGGGGAGACCCCAGCGACTGACATCACCACCACCACCAAGCACCACCGAGCACCACGCGGTCTGGTTTCTATCAGCCCCCCCCCCCCCTCCAGACTGCCCCCTCCCAGAATCCAGCGTTGCCAGCCTAAAAACTCATCACCACCGCCCCCTGTGCACAACCCAATCCTATCCAATGCACCCCCCCCCCCCCCCGCTTCATCCTCCACCCGCCCACTCACTCCCATACTTACAGAGTTCAACATTGGCAGCCGAAAAACGAACCCCCCCCCCTCATCTCGCCCCCCCCCCCCCCGCTCCTGTCCTCCAGAGTCCAACATTGCCAGCTCCAAAACGCATCACTCCCCACTCATATTCACTTCCATAAACTCCCCCACCCATCTCTCCCCCCTCCTCCTCCCCGCACCACCATCTCCCTCCCCCCATCTCCCCCTCCTCCCCACATCACCATCTCCCTCCCCCATCTCCCCTCCTCCCCGTACCTCCATCGCCCCCCCCCCCCCCCCACCGCGGTCTCTCCCCTTCGCTCCATACCTCCCTCCCAGCATCTCCATTCCCTATTACCGCCTTGCGAGGGAGATGTTGGGAAGACTGGACGCTCGTGATGGGAGGCAGAGGGAGCAGGGTTCAGGGGTTGAGTGGGAGGACGAGGGGGTGGGGTAGCAGGGAATGTGGGGGAGGGGCGGGGTGGGGGGGTGTGGATCTGATCCCGCCCAGGTAATGCGTTCCACCTGCCCCCCGCAACAAACTCCGGACACGTGAGACGCCGCGAGCCCGTGGCCACGTCTCCCCGTGGCCACGTGACCCCGCGCCGTCACGGACTCAGACCCTCACGCGACACCCCCCGCTCGTTGGCTTCTCCTCTTCGCGAGCTCCGTTTTGTTTTTTTAAACTGAATCTAAACGATTTTAAGCTTTCGTGACTGCAGGGATTCATCTTCTTGGTTCTTTCGGTAAAGTCACGTAGAAGGGAAATTATTATGTTATATTTATTATTATTTTATTATTTCCCTTCTACGTGACTTTACCGAAAGAACCAAGAAGATGAATCTAAACGTATAGACTACAGCGATTAGTTTACCGGGCAAGGCCTACTGAGCTGTGTAGCTCTTGTTCAGAAGCGGCCCGGCCACAAATGGCGGCTCAACGAAGTGGCTTGTCACGCGGAAATGTATCGCAGCCAAATACTCGAAACGCGTGCTGATGTTGATGATAAATGTGGAGGGGGAAAACCGGAGGGACCCGGAGAAAAATCCACGCGACCACGGGGAGAGAGAGGGAGAGAGAACATGCAAACTCCAAATTATTTGGTTCTTTCAGTAACGTCACGTAGATATAAAAATTTAAATAATAATAAAAAATAAAGTGAATACAAATTATAAAAAATAATAGCCTAGTTCTTAATCGGATTGAGTGTACTGGCAGTCTATAATGTAGACTGTAGCCTGGTTATTAAGTTCGGTGAGTGTACTGGCAGTCTATAATGTAGACTGTAGCCTGGTTATTAAGTTCGGTGAGTGTACTGGCAGTCTATAATGTTGACTGTAGCCTGCAAAATAAAAAACAATGCAAATTAAACAAGCAAAAAGCCACGACGTTTCGATCTCAACACAAGCGGTCGTCATCAGGAAAGGGGGGTTAGCCTCTAAAGGCAAACTGTCTATAGAGGTTTGGAGATGGGCGTAGCCCAAGTGTCTCGGCAGCAACAGTAGCATGGGCGGGGCAGCAATGCCAATGCAGCAGCAATGCCAATGCAGCAACAATGCCAATGCAGCAGCAATGCCAATGCAGCAACAATGCCAATGCAGCAGCAATGCCAATGCAGCAACAATGCCAATGCAGCAACAATGCCAATGCAGCAACAACGCCAATGCAGCAGCAATGCCAATGCAGCAGCAATGCCAATGCAGCAGCAATGCCAATGCAGCAGCAATGCCAGTGCAGCAACAATGCCAATGCAGCAACAATGCCAATGCAGCAACAACGCCAATGCAACAGCAATGCCAATGCAGCAGCAATGCCAATGCAGCAGCAATGCCAATGCAGCAACAATGCCAATGCAGCAACAATGCCAATGCAGCAACAATGCCAATGCAGCAACAACGCCAATGCAGCAGCAATGCCAATGCAGCAGCAATGCCAATGCAACAG
The DNA here is from genome assembly GCF_015708825.2 of Lethenteron reissneri. Classification (NCBI taxonomy): domain Eukaryota; kingdom Metazoa; phylum Chordata; class Hyperoartia; order Petromyzontiformes; family Petromyzontidae; genus Lethenteron; species Lethenteron reissneri. The sequence continues at coordinate 1,998,635 of NC_083796.1, read as the reverse complement.
CAATGCCAATGCAGCAGCAATGCCAATGCAGCAGAAATGCCAATGCAGCAGAAATGCAAATGCAGCAGCAATGCCAACGCAGCAGCAATGGAAATGCAGCAGCAATGCAAATTCAGCAGCAATGCCAATGCAGGAGAAAACAACGATATCGGCAGTGGGTCTACACTAATCAATGTGCCGCCAGGCAAGCACTGCACCCCGCTCCACACACCACACTGCTGACGGTGGAGGTTGATTGACAAGAAAACACGAGTCAAGTCATGACCCAAAGTGGTTGATGACATCTTTGCAATGATTGCTGAGTTTATAACCATCCTCTCGGTTGAAATTATGTCTGTAGATATGGATGGCTTCATGAACAAATCTTTGTTGATTGCCAGTAGGCTTGCAAAGTAACATCGTCTTAGAGAAATCAATTTCGTGTGAGCCAGCCGCATTAAAGTAATGATCAGCCACGGCAGAAGCATTGGTCCTACAGTGTTTCAAATCTGCAATGTGCTCACAAATACGGTCCGAGACATGTCGCTTAGTTTCCCCAATGTAACTTCTGTCGCAGATACAGCTTAGTTTGTAGACGCTGGGATATTGTATGTCAGGAATCGTGTCCTTCAGAGATGGGATCAGATCACGAATTTTATGTACTGTGTTAAATCGGACCTGGATCTTGTGTTTGTTCATGATTTTGGAAATATTTTTGGCTACCCCTGCTATATATGGCAAGGTGATGGTTTTGATTGGATCCTCAGATGGCTCCTTCCTCGCGGTTGGGGTGATGGCTTTGCGGATTGTGTAGTCAGAATATCCATTTGCCTTAAGAGCTTGGTGTACGTGTTTGAGTTAACTGGTTAAGTGTTCATGGTCGGAGCTACATTGAGCACTATGGTGTAGCGTTTTGATGAGGGAATTCTTGTGGGATGGATGGTAGTGGGAATCAGGTTTTAGGTAGTCGTCAGTATGGGTTACTTTCCTGTAGACAGAGTGGCTCATTGAGCCATCTGGTCTATTTTTCATTAGGACATCCAAGAAGGGTAGCATGCCATCCTTTTCTACCTCCATGGTGAATTTGATTGTTGGGTGTATGGAATTGATGTGGTCGAGGAATTGGTTCAGAGCCGGTTGGCCATGTGGCCATCACCTCCTGCATACCAAGCGAGGGAGTTAACATCTTATAGCCACCGTGATGATGATGAGAGACAGAGAGAGACATGGAAACTCCAAATTTACAGCAGGCGTCAGGGTTGGGGTCGACCCCATGACCTCCTGCATACCAGGCGAGGGAGGTAGCTTCTCATAGCCACCCCAGGACCCCAGGACCGCACTGCCTTCTCCTGTCCCACGCCTACAACAGCTGGCAAGCCCCGGTAGTCATCAATTCAAAAGGCAGGCAGTGCAGCTGCGTGCAGGAGGAGGAGGTGGGAGAGGATGAGGGGGAAGGAGGGAGGGGAAGGGAGAGGAGGGGGGGGCGATGTCTCCAAGTGTTTGCTCAGCTGTGCTGAACGCGAACTTGTGCCACGGCTGCGGCGTGTGCCCATGTGTGTGTTTCGGGGTGTGTGTGTGTCCGGGTGTGTGTGTCGGTGTGTGTGTGTGTGTCCGGGTGTGTGTGTCGGTGTGTGTGTGTGTGTCCGGGTGTGTGTGTCGGTGTGTGTGTGTGTGTCCGGATGTGTGTGTCGGTGTGTGTGTGTGTCCGGGTGTGTGTGTCGGTGTGTGTGTGTGTCCGGGTGTGTGTGTCGGTGTGTGTGTGTGTGTCCGGGTGTGTGTGTCGGTGTGTGTGTGTGTGTCCGGGTGTGTGTGTGTCGGTGTGTGTTTCGGGGTGTGTGTGTGTCCGGGTGTGTGTGTCGGTGTGTGTGTGTGTGTCCGGGTGTGTGTGTCGGTGTGTGTGTGTGTGTGTCCGGGTGTGTGTGTCGGTGTGTGTGTGTGTGTCCGGATGTGTGTGTCGGTGTGTGTGTGTGTGTCCGGGTGTGTGTGTGGGTGTGTGTGTGTGTGTCCGGGTGTGTGTGTCGGTGTGTGTGTGTGTGTCCGGGTGTGTGGTGTGTGTGTGGGTGTGTGTGTGTGTGTCCGGGTGTGTGTGTCGGTGTGTGTGTGTGTGTCCGGGTGTGTGTGTCGGTGTGTGTGTCCGGGTGTGTGTTTCGGTGTGTGTGTGTGTGTGTCCAGGTGTGTGTGTCGGTGTGTGTGTGTGTGTGTGTCCGGGTGTATGTGTCGGTGTGTGTGTGTGTGTCCGGGTGTGTGTGTCGGTGTGTGTGTGTGTGTCCGGGTGTGTGTGTGTCGGTGTGTGTGTCGGTGTGTGTGTGTGTCCGGGTGTGTGTGTCGGTGTGTGTGTGTGTGTCCGGGTGTGTGTGTCGGTGTGTGTGTGTGTCCGGGTGTGTGTGTCGGTGTGTGTGTGTGTGGGTGTGTGTGTGTCGGTGTGTGTGTGTGTGTCCGGGTGTATGTGTCGGTGTGTGTGTGTGTGTCCGGGTGTATGTGTCGGTGTGTGTGTGTCGGGGAGCGGTAGTGTAGCGGTGAGCGCACCGCGCTACGAACCTGGCGACCCGGGTTCGTTTCCCGCTCACGGCCAACACCGGTGACGATTATTTGGACCAGTCCTCAAATGAGTACCTGGTGCGATGTGTTAAACATCGCCACTGGGGAGACAAAGGCGGCCGGGCGTGGTGTTGGCCACCAAACTCCTTGCGTGTCGTGCCGGTATTCATAGGTGCTCGCGAACGGCACTTGCCCCAACAGTCTGTTAAGGCTATACGGGGGATCTTTGTCTTTGTGTCAATGTGATGGTGGACAGGCCCAGGTAAAGTGGCGTGGCCGGGAGTCGGAGCCATTCCGTGTTCACCTTGGGGTGCGGCAGGGATGTCATCTGCCTCCCACTTTATTCAACATCGTCTTCGACCACGTAGTTCGAAAAACCTTCCATGTATAGTGTCTTCAAAAATGACTCACACCGACACGTGGTAACAAGTCATCTGCTTACACTTTATTCACCTATTCTTGCACCAGTTGTAGGCACTCCTATAACTATCTATACGGTCACTTATGTATTAACTTCTCCCCACTCTTATCTACCTTTCACCTCCCTTATCCTGCACTCAGCAGCTCTGTTCTCGGCGTCTCCACACTCAGCCACTCCACACCCAGCGTCTCCACACACGCAGCGTCTCCGCACACGCAGAGTCTCCACACAGCGTCTCCGTGCACAGCGTCTCATACACAGCGTCTCCGCACACAGCGTCTCCGCACACAGCGTCTCCGCACACAGCGTCTCCGCACACAGCGTCTCCGCACACAGCGTCTCCGCACACAGCGTCTCCGCACACAGCGTCTCCTCACACAGCGTCACACACACAGTTTCTCCGCACACAGCGACTCCGCACACAGCGTCTCGGCACACAGCGACTCCGCACACAGCGACTCCTCACACAGCGTCACCGCACACAGCGTCTCCGCACACAGCGTCTCCTCACACAGCGTCACCGCACACAGCGTCTGCGCACACAGCGTCTCCTCACACAACGTCACACACACAGCGTCTCCGCACACAGCGTCTCCTCACACAGCGTCACACACACAGCGTCTCCGCACACAGCGTCTCCGCACACAGCGTCTCCTCACACAGCGTCACCGCACACAGCATCTCCGCACACAGCGACTCCGCACACAGCGTCTACGCACACAGCGTCTCCGCACACAGCGACTCCGCACACAGCGTCTCCGCACGCAGCGTCTCCGCACGCAGCGTCTACGCACGCAGCGACTCCGCACGCAGCGACTCCGCACGCAGCGTCTCCGCACGCAGCGTCTCCGCACACAGCGTCTACGCACACAGCGACTCCGCACACAGCGACTCCGCACACAGCGTCTCCGCACACAGCGTCTACGCACACAGCGACTCCGCACACAGCGTCTACGCACACAGCGACTCCGCACACAGCGACTCCGCACACAGCATCTCCGCACACAGCGTCTCCGCACACAGCGTCTCCACACAAAGCGTCTCCTCACACAGCGTCACACACACAGTTTCTCCGCACACAGCGACTCCGCACACAGCGTCTCGGCACACAGCGACTCCGCACACAGCGACTCCTCACACAGCGTCACCGCACACAGCGACTCCGCACACAGCGTCTCGGCACACAGCGTCTCCGCACACAGCGTCTCCTCACACAGCGTCACCGCACACAGCGTCTCCGCACACAGCGTCTCCTCACACAACGTCACACAGCGTCTCCGCACACAGCGTCTCCACACACAGCGACTCCGCACACAGCGTCTCCGCACACAGCGTCTCTGCACGCAGCGTCTACGCACGCAGCGACTCCGCACGTAGCGACTCCGCACGCAGCGTCTACGCACGCAGCGTCTCCGCACACAGCGTCTCCGCACACAGCGTCTACGCACACAGCGACTCCGCACACAGCGACTCCGCACACAGCGTCTCCGCACACAGCGACTCCGCACACAGCGTCTACGCACACAGCGACTCCGCACACAGCGACTCCGCACACAGCGTCTCCGCACACAGCGTCTACGCACACAGCGTCTCCGCACACAGCGTCTCCGCACACAGCGTCTACGCACACAGCGTCTCCCACACAGCGTCTCCGCACACAGCGACTCCGCACACAGCGTCTCCGCACACAGCGTCTCCACACACAGCGTCTCCGCACACAGCGTCTCCGCACACAGCGTCTCTGCACACAGCGTCTCCACACACAGCGTCTCCTCACACAGCGTCACACACACAGTTTCTCCGCACACAGCGACTCCGCACACAGCGTCTCGGCACACAGCGACTCCGCACACAGCGACTCCTCACACAGCGTCACCGCACACAGCGACTCCGCACACAGCGTCTCGGCACACAGCGTCTCCGCACACAGCGTCTCCTCACACAGCGTCACCGCACACAGCGTCTCCGCACACAGCGTCTCCGCACACAGCGTCTACTCACACAGCGTCTCCTCACACAACGTCACACACACAGCGTCTCCGCACACAGCGTCTCCTCACACAGCGTCACACACACAGCGTCTCCGCACACAGCGTCTCCGCACACAGCGTCTCCGCACACAGCGACTCCGCACACAGCGTCTCCGCACGCAGCGTCTCCGCATGCAGCGTCTACGCACGCAGTGACTCCGCACGCAGCGACTCCGCACGCAGCGTCTACGCACGCAGCGTCTCCGCACACAGCGTCTCCGCACACAGCGTCTACGCACACAGCGACTCCGCACACAGCGACTCCGCACACAGCGTCTCCGCACACAGCGTCTCCGCACACAGCGTCTCCGCACACAGCGTCTCCTCACACAGCGTCACACACACAGTTTCTCCGCACACAGCGACTCCGCACACAGCGTCTCCGCACACAGCGACTCCGCACACAGCGTCTCCGCACACAGCGTCTCCGCATGCAGCGTCTACGCACGCAGTGACTCCGCACGCAGCGACTCCGCACGCAGCGTCTACGCACGCAGCGTCTCCGCACACAGCGTCTCCGCACACAGCGTCTACGCACACAGCGACTCCGCACACAGCGACTCCGCACACAGCGTCTCCGCACACAGCGTCTCCGCACACAGCGTCTCCGCACACAGCGTCTCCTCACACAGCGTCACACACACAGTTTCTCCGCACACAGCGACTCCGCACACAGCGTCTCGGCACACAGCGACTCCGCACACAGCGACTCCTCACACAGCGTCACCGCACACAGCGACTCCGCACACAGCGTCTCGGCACACAGCGTCTCCGCACACAGCGTCTCCTCACACAGCGTCACCGCACACAGCGTCTCCGCACACAGCATCTCCTCACACAACGTCACACACACAGCGTCTCCGCACACAGCGTCTCCGCACACAGCGACTCCGCACGCAGCGTCTCGGCACACAGCGTCTCCGCACACAGCGTCTCCTCACACAGCGTCACCGCACACAGTGTCTCCGCACACAGCGTCTCCTCACACAACGTCACACACACAGCGTCTCCGCACACAGCGTCTCCGCACACAGCGACTCCGCACGCAGCGTCTCCGCACGCAGCGTCTCCGCACGCAGCGTCTACGCACGCAGCGACTCCGCACGCAGCGACTCCGCACGCAGCGTCTACGCACGCAGCGTCTCCGCACACAGCGTCTACGCACACAGCGACTCCGCACACAGCGACTCCGCACACAGCGTCTCCGCACACAGCGTCTTCGCACACAGCGACTCCGCACACAGCGTCTACGCACACAGCGACTCCGCACACAGCGACTCCGCACACAGCGTCTCCGCACACAGCGTCTACACACACAGCGTCTCCGCACACAGCGTCTACGCACACAGCGTCTCCGCACACAGCGTCTCCGCACACAGCGACTCCGCACACAGCGTCTCCGCACACAGCGTCTCCACACACAGCGTCTCCGCACACAGCGTCTCCGGACACAGCGTCTACGCACACAGCGACTCTGCACTCAGCGTCTCCACACACAGCGAGACCTCTCGTGTGTCTCTTTAGGCTATCGCCAGAATGACGCCTGTTGGCTCATCAATCAACCCTCATCTCCCGTCTCCCTGGCAACACCTCCGGTCTTAACGTGCATAACCGGTCGACCACGTTTGCTCCTGCTTCGCCCCTTACAACTGGCGGTTTATCCGTGCAAACTGTGCGCACCGCGTATTTCACTACTCTACACATGGATGCACCAGTTGAGTTTCATTCTGGCACAGATATAATGGGAGGCTGATTGGTGCCCGGGTGCGGTCAAGGGATGACTCCCGACTGGTCACCCATGGTGGTTGCTGCTCACGCTGAGAAGGAGTTTGAGGTTCTGCTGGAATGTGCCACCAAGAGATGGGGCCTTCCCAGCACCCCTACCAAAACTAAGCACCTGCCTGGGTATTTTGTAACATCCAATACTCTACCCCCTCAACATCCCATGAGGGATTGGGCAGTTGTGGAGAGAGTGGAGAAGTTTCCGTACCTGGGTAGTGCGCTTATGGACAGCTCCGGTTTGGCAGCAAAGATCTCGATCCGAATCAGCCGAGCAGCATTATCTTTTCATCAGCTGCGCTCCGCTGTGGGGACGCCACCGAGTCTTCTCCGGCCAGATTCATGCCCTCCATTCTCTTTGCTTGCGAAACGTAGATACCTCTAATGGAACATCTGCCCCGGTTTTAAACTTTGAGACTGGCCTGCCTACGAACCATTCTGGGTTCAACCAGGTTGCAAAGAAATATCTGGACACATTCCCATCAGTGAGCTCCTCCGGCGGGCAAGGCTGCGTTGGCTGATTCAAGTAGCCTGCATGCCCAGCCACCACATGCCCTAGCAACCTTTGGTTGACTGAATAGAAGGGGCTAAACGGGCACGACATGGGCTGGAGAAGAGATAGAGTGATGCGGTACAGAAGGATGTTCAGCTCAGTGGACTTGCCAAAGACTGGTACCAGCGGTGTTAAGATCGGCCTCTGTGGAGGAGGAAGGACGCTACTGGGCAGTTGGAGGCAGTCGCCCTCTAACAACAACAGAGGGCAGAGGAGTTACGCTCACCACAACGCTAAAACACAACGAGTTGGCACAGTAGAGAACACAGGTGATGCATCTGTCAGTCAATCCATGCATGACACCTGCGTCTATCCCGTGACCTCCTGCACCTAGCCTGGCACAAGCGCCGTGGTGACGTCACGGCCACTTAGTGGCAAACGGCTGTTGTAGTTGTGGCAGTGTGTCGGAGCGGTGGTGCAACGGTTTGTGCGCTGCGCTACGAACCTGACGACACGAGTTCGCATCCCGCTCACGGCCACCAACACCAGTGACGATTTTCTGAACCGGTGCCGGGTCTCCCCTAGGTTTGACTCGGCCTCAAATTAGCGGCGTTTTTCTCGCTACCAATAGCCGCCATTCGCCACTAAGTGACGTTGACGTCACCATGGTGCCTGTGCCAGGCCAGGTGCACTTTGAGACCACGTGAGATGTCGAAAGGTCTCAGGACAGATCCAAGTTGCCATGGGTTGGTTGACTGAGATGACCGGTAGATACACCAGCTGTACCCCCTACTGTGCCAACTTGCTATATTTTAGCTGCCCGGCGCTCCGCTCGTTGTTGTGAGGATCACTCCTCTGCCCTCCGTTGTTGCTGGAGGGCGACTGCCTCCAACTGCCCAGTAGCAGCGTCCTTCACGAGCCTTCTCCACAGAGCTCCACATCCTCCCGTACCGCATCAGTCCATCTCTTCTCCAGCCCATGTCGTGCCCGTTTTAGACCCTTATATACATGACCCAGCCAACGCAGTCTTGCCTGCCGGAGGCGTTCACTGATGGGAATGTGTCCATATCGTTAAAGGATTTGTGAGCTCCTCACACAAGCCAGCCCGGTTAAACCCAGGATGGATCGTAGGCAGGCCAGCCTGAATGTTTCTAACCGGCGCAGATGTTCCATTAGAGGCGTCCACGTTTGACAAGCATAGATAAGGGAGGGCATGACTGTGGCCGAGAAGACTCGAAGCTTCGTATGGAAAGACAGACCAGGTCGCTCCCACACAGCGTTACGCAGCCTATTAAAATATAATGCCGCCCGACTGATTTGGAGTGAGACCTCTGCTGTCAAATCGAAGCTGGGCATGAGCACACTGTCCAGGTATGGGAAACTCTCCACTCTCAACACAACTGTTCCATCACCAATGGGGAGCTGAGGAAGTGGAGTGTTTGGTGGCACAAATAACCCAGGCAGGTACTTGGTGTTGGCGGGGCTGATGGGAAGACACCACTCCAGGCTCAGCAGCAGCGGCTACAACAAGAGTTGGAGCCCTCCTCTGAGGACTAATTTGGGTGTTTCCACTAACTACCATTTTGTAAAACACCAATATAATCCCCTTCTCGCTACACACCTTATCTGCAGGTGCTCGCTAACAACACCGCTCCCCGAGTCTGTCAACAGCTCGTAACCACGTGCAGCCACTGCCCTCTGGCGGACGGAGCCGCCTTATGGGACTCCACATTTGGCTCCCTTCTTTCTCGTGCTGCCGATGTTGGATGCAGAGGCAACGGCTCCACACTTTCACATTCAGCTGGTCAGGCCAGAGACAGCCGCGTCACGAGTAGGGGAGTTAGTCGTCGTCCTCGCTGTGATGTCCCTTACGTACTTGTGGGTCGGGCCGTTGCGTCGATGCACGTCCTACTGCAGCGGTCTCCGCGATGGATGGCCACAGTCTCGCCGCTACTGGAGCGGTTTTTTATTTTAATTTTCAATTCGTGCGTCAGGCATCTGGCATCTGCTGCCAGGGTCTGTGCAGTGGATGCGGTTTCGCGGATGGCACCGCGAGCTTCGTGGATGATCAAACCCCAGGGGATCTTCTGCCTTGGGCTCGTCTCGAACATCCACATTGCTGATGTTCGCGCAAATCGCAATCGAGGCCATATGGGATAGTTTTTTTTTTTTCCATTACCTCCTGTAACCGCATCTTCACAACCCTACTAACCCGGTTTGATTATTCCGAGAAACGCTTCACAAAAAATACAGCACAGAAATGTTGCTCTGTAACCGCACCGTGTCGATCTGCAGATCGCGTGCGTGCTGGGGGTAAAGGCATGGGTACGTCTTGGGTGAGCGTGGAAGAGTAGGCCAAATACCACCGCAGAGCTCTCTCTCTCTCCCTCTCAAGTGGAGGCGCCTCGTCTGCGAGTACTTTGCCTTTAACACTACGCACACGGGTTACCGGTTCGCGCACCGGTTATCGATTCTGAATCCGGTTAGGGGCCATCCATTTAGTACGTTCGCATGAAGGGGGTCTACTGACAATGTACGTATGCATAGGAAACGGGGGAGGGGGGGGTGAAGCCTCGATAATAATGTGTCTACATTGACCTTCAAATGAGTTAGATAGTCCGGCGGTGGACTATCTGATTGCTTAAACACGTTAATATTATTCATCCTTGATCGTTTCTACGTCGATTAAATATTGGCCGTTCTATAGGATGCGTACATGGAGGGGGGGTGGGGTCGAGTTTGACAGATTTTTGCGCGCCTACTACATGGATGGCCCCTTTATAACCGGGTAGTCGTTTGACAGGCAAGCCCGAGCCTGGCGGGTGAGACACCGCGTGTCGAAACCGGTACAATTCGTGTTGCTTGTGATGAAACCATTGCGAGCTGATGAGGTACAGCACAATTAACACACAGTGTGCGCACGTATTTTCTTGTCCTGTATGTGCACGTGAAAGAGACGACTTAGAGCCACGCCAGTGGTGATTTTGTGTGATTTTGTGTGATTGTGTGATTTTGTGTGATTTGTGTGATTGTGTGATTTTGTGTGATTTGTGTGATTGTGTGTGATTTGTGTGATCGTGTGATTGTCAATGCGTCCCCCGTGACGTGCCCACCCCGCAGCCACCAGAGGTCGCTACATTTCACAACAACGCTAACGCTAGGAGAATGGGACTTTTATTTGGCAGTATCAAAAATATTTTTTTTTATTCAGAATAGGCTGTACCTTTTGTGGCAATAAAACAGGGGATGTTAAGATGTTCAAACACAAAATAGAGACCTTTAGCAAGGAATCGTGTCTGCATTAATCACACGCGGTGCTTGTGGTGAACATGTAAACAAACATGGCTCTGATGTATAATTCTGTATGGCATTGTCTTTAATAATCATGTAGCGATAATGGTGCACGCATCGTCTTACCAGAGGCAGCAGCCTTCTTCAGGGCCTGGTCAGAGAACGCTCTCTCTCTCACTGTCTCTCACTCTCTCTCACACTCTCGCACACACTCCCTCACACCCTCTGAGACGCTCTCTCTCCCTCACACACTTCTACCATCCTTTTGGTTCTTTCGAAAGAACCAAAAAGATGAATCCCTGCAGTCACGAAAGATTTAAATCGAAATTTAACCACTTCTACCATTTCACACTCTTTCTCTCACACTCTCCCTCATACTCGCTCTCACACACTCACTCACTCTCTCTCTCACACACTCACTCACTCTCTCTCACATCACGTCTTCTTCGAACGCTGGGGAGCCGGACAAGCCCCTCTCTTGTCCCAGCGTGGACGGCACCCTCGTGGTGTTCACCTTCTGAAGCGCTCGCTCGTCACCGTGGCGTGCGCGATGACCACCACCACCATCACCACGTGACTTTTTTTTAGTGTTGTGCGCGGTGCTTTTAGCGCCACAGCGCGTGGATTTATAGCGTTTATTTGCATTGTTTGCTGGTGACTTTGTGTATTTCATATTGGAATCGCCTCCAGTGCTGTTGCTGCTGGCGGCAATAAAAGTTGTTTACAAGTCTGTTTAATATCTCTCTCTCTCGCTCTCTCTCCAACTGCCACCGCCCGGAGGGCGTCGTCGTCTTGCGCCATCTCTCGGCTGTCACTCGCACAACGCGCTCAGTAAATGGCCGCATTTGTCGCATTATAAGACGCAACCCATCCACCTGTGTCATTCCATAAAAAAAATTGTGGGGGGATGGGGAGCGGAGGTGCGTCTTATAATCCGGTAGTTGTGCGCCTTGTGGTCACCACGTTTTACAAGTTGGCAACACATCTACCCGCTGATGTACAATCACCCGCAACATTCGCTGACACCGAGTCGCTGCGAAGAAGCTAAATGAGACACCTTCCGTCGTGTTCAAGCGTGTCCTACGTCGCGACCCTAGCGACTGGTCTGTGTTGCATCGACCCCGGGGCCCCAAATCCAGCACGCAGAGAAGAGAGACAGACACTGTAAATATTAGCAGCTCACCGTCATCGGCATCAGCGAGTTTGACTGCTGATGAGACGATGAAAGTCGAAGATAAACCCGTTCACGGAAACGACCTTGCACGATTGATGGTGGTGTGTATTTTTTTGAATGTCGAGAGAGAGATGTTTTGGAAAGAGACGTACTGCCAGATGACTTAACCACGTTGTTAAGCTCACGAGTGTTTGCCTTCGTGCGGGAGTTAGACCGGAGAACCCGGGGGGACGGGGGGGAGCTTGCTTAGAAGCAGTGCCGGATTATCCCAGTAGCACAAGCCACGGGCACCGCACTTTCAAGGGCCCCACGCTAAATGCTTTCAAGCTGTCAATTCCGGTTCAGTAATTCTGCACTTGCTCTATTACTATAGTACTATACCGCCTTCAACTTTTATGAACGACCAGGCGTTTAAGGTTAGCGATTTGTCGTAATTATCTGGCTGTATAGCAAATGAACAAATACTATTACTTTACTATGCAAGTTAGAAAAATTGTGTTTTAATATTTGTGTGTGTTTTTTTATTTAGGGCCCGTTTATAACATATGCTACAGGCCCCTCACTAGCTTAATCCGGCACTGCTTAGAGGAGATACACTGAAAGCATGGCCGTACAGACGGGTTCACGATCCCCCTTGCTGTACTGCCACGTGCTAGCATACCTCGTCGGGGAGTTTCACAAATCTTGGTGCGATCCACCAACCTTCGCCTCCTAAGCGTTCCCTCGGCCGAGAGAGAGAAAAAAAGTATCGCTTACTCGAGTGCATATCAAATATGCACGACGTTTCGGGCAATGACTCTCCTTCACTGTGTGCAGTGAAGAGGAGACATTTTCCCGAAACGTCAGCTATTCTATGTTTATTTATTTCCCTTGAGGTTATAATTTGTGCCAACGCAGCGTAAACTATGAAACTATGAACTCTTTTAATCAAGATTTAACTCTTTTAAATTTAACCAGGTAAGGCCCACTGAGCTATGTAGCTGCTTTTCAGAAGCGACCTGGTTATCACAAATTATAGTTCAACGAAGTGACTCATCACGCGGACATTCACAGCAGCCAAAAACTCTAAACGCGTGGGGATGTTGATTCTAAATGTGGAGGAAAAATAACCCGGGGGACCCGGAAAAAATCCACGCGACCACGAAGAGGGAGAGAAACACCGCAAACTCTAAATATGCAGCAGCAGCAGCAGGCGTCAGGGTCGGCATCGAACCCACGACCTCCTTTATACCAGGCGAGGTAGTTAACATCTCATAGCCACCGTGATGATGATGAGAAAGAGAGACACGCAAGCTCCAAATATACAGCAGGCGTCAGGGTCGGGATCGAACCCACGACCCCCTGTATACCTGGCGAGGTAGTTAACATATCATAGCCACCGTGATGATGATGAGAAAGAGAGACACGCAAGCTCCAAATATACAGCAGGCGTCAGGGTCGGCATCGAACCCACGACCCCCTGTATACCAGGCGAGGTAGTTAACATCTCATAGCCACCGTGATGATGATGAAAGAGACACGCAAGCTCCAAATATACAGCAGGCGTCAGGGTCGGCATCGAACCCACGACCTCCTGTATACCAGGCGAGGTAATTAACGTCTCATAGCCACAAACATCTGCTCCTCTTTTATTCTGACTGAATGCAAGTTGTGGGAATTCCCCATTACTATGGACGGGGGTGGGAGGTCGACTGTTAGAGCCACTCGCTCACTGTCCCCCCTCGATGGGCGGCGCTCGGCGAGTGAAGTGGGCAGACTACATTCCTCTGGCGCGAGCAGACGCGCACGTTCCACGTTCATCGAGTTATCGGTGCCAGGCGCCGATAATGAATGAATAACCCTGCGCGTGCCCTTCCTTCCCATTGTAGGGATGCTTATTATTATTACTATTACTCAACGAGCTTGTTTGCCTGTCCCAGAACGGAAGCTGTAATATTTACGAAAAATTTTTTACAGAGTATAATTGTATCTTGTGTCAATTTAATGGCAGTGAATCTTGCACGAAAGTGCGTCATCAAACACTTAACTGTATTTCACTGTAGCACTGTATTAATGGCAGTGATTCTGGCATAAAACTACGTCATAAAACACCTCACTTCATGTCACTGTAGCACTGTATGTAGCTGACCTTCAATTTGTTCAAATTCACTGCTCTGATACTTTATTCTCTTCTGCTTTCGGTCGCTGTGGTTGTAATAAATTGGAATTCGATACAATATCTGGAAAATCACCGAGAAATGTCTATTTCACCACAATGTAAAAGCATAAAATAGACTTACCTTTTGTCTCAAGTGCTGAAGAAATAAATAAAGACACCAAATCCACTTTGTTGCGGCGTAGAATTATTTATTAGATTCACTTTCAATAAAGAAACGTGAAACGTAAAGCGAATTTGCGAAAAAAAATGTATTTACGCTCGACCTTCTGCCTGAGTGTAAAAATCCACCCGCTCATGAATATTAATGACGGAGGGGGGTGCGGCATGTGGAGTGACGTCACGCGCGTTACACACAAACAGACGTTCTTGGCTCATCATATAGAACGCGTCTTGTCTGTGCCGTGGAATCCCTCTACCGCGAGGCGACACCTCCAATTATCACGGTCGGATAAGTACGGTGTGAACGACGTTCAACATACGGCACGGACGTCCAGAATAACACCTCCTGGACGCAAACATCATTGCACCACCTCCTCCTCGCTGACATTCCTCCTCCTCGAAGATACAGGCGTCACCATCTCATTCACCAAGTCACTCGCTCACCCACCCACTCGCTCACCACTGGTGTAATCATCAACCGCATCAAAAAGTCAACAGGCCGGTGGGCAAATAGAAAATGAAAGGCACGAGCCGCAGTCGTGCGACTGTGGCCAAGCAACCCAAACTGTAGACCGCACAGTAAACCCATAGAGACACAAAGAGATGTATAGAGACCTGCAGATTGCATACAGATGTAGTGTGGTGTTTATTCACGTGGACACTTTATTCACAGCCTCCCACACGAATGCCTCTCTTGTTCAACACCACGCACTCCTGTCGCGAACTCTTCCACTGCTAGCCTACTACTTCGAGCTAACTCTCTCTTGCTCTGCTAGCCTGTTACTTCCCGCTCTCCTAGCCTGTCACGGACTCTCTCTCCATATACTCTGCTAGCTTCTCACCTATCACACTCAGACTAAAGATTCCGCGAGCCTCTCCACTGCTAGCCTGTCTACACCCGCACCTCCAACCTCGCCCATTCCCCCAGCGGGGGTTCAGCCAACACCGCTGGTGTGGAGTGCGAGGTCCCGGACTTCTCTTGAATCTCTTCACTGCTTCATCTCCAACCAACTCAACCCAACTGCCTCACACGTTCCCCTTTTATCCCCCTCCTCATTAAGTGCCCTCAGATGGCCCTCATTAAGCCGGCGTCCTCCCCACGCCTCATGCACGTGCTCTCCCCCTCATCGCCACCATCTCTCGCCTCCATGCCGCCTACTCCGCGTTTGCATTTGCAGCCAGCCAATCACTGCCTCTCCCCTAATTGCTGGCGTCTCTCTGTCTGCTGTCACCCAGGCCACCCGCCTGCACCTGCTTATCCTTAGCTGACCTCACTGTCTGCAACCCCGTACATAAATGCAACTGCTGTTTGCAAACCCTGCGCGTTACGCCACTACACAGATACTCAGACACTCATTGGAGGAACATTAATGAAAGACGGAGCCACAAGTCGTGCGACTGTGACCATGCAACCCAAACTATGCACCGCACAGTAACCCCACTGTTGGTCTGCGCTACTTCAGCAGAGGAAGAACACGAACTCTCTCTCCGCCGAAGCCCTCTCGTCGCGGCCAGCAGAAGCAGATCTCGACATTTTAGCATCTTGCTCCGTGAACATCTTGATGCTGCCATCGTGCGCAAGGATAGAACTGCGTGTTCAAGGGCATTTCACTGTCCCCAGATGATTTGCTTGTCAGCTTTGATGTGGTTTCTCTGTTCACCAAGATTCCTGTACCTGACACCTTAGCAATCATTGAAGACTTGGTCCAACATGGACTGAATCCTGATGTACCAACTTTGGTTAGGCACTGCCTTAGCAACACTTACTTCACCTGCAATGGTACTTTCTACAAACAAAATTAAGGTACCCCCATGGGTTCCCCCGTATCACCTGTGATAGCAAATGGTTTCATGGAGAAATTTGAAACAGATGCCATCCAGACATCCACTCTACGTCCTTCCTTGTGGAAGAGATATGTGGATGACACTTTCGTCATTTAGCCACATGGCCTGCCAGTATTGAACCAATTTCTCAACCACATCAATTTCATACACCCATCCATCAAATTCACCATGGAAGTGGAGAAGGATGGTGAGCTACCATTCCTGGATGTTTTGCTTGAGAAGAGACCTGACGGCTCGTTGGGACACTGTCTACAGGAAAGCCACCCACACAGATTCCTATCTGAAACCTGATTCCCACCACCATCCAGCACAAAATAATTCCCTCATCAAAACACTACACCACAGGGCCCACTGCATTTCTGACCAACACCACCTAGCCAGTGAACTGGAACACATACACCAGGCCCTCAAGATGAATGGGTACTCGGACCGCATTATTCGCTAAGCTGTTTCTCCAACCATGGAGAAACAATCCCCTGAGAAGCCAATCAAAGCCATCACTTTATCATACATAGCAGGTGTTACCAAAAATATTTCCAAAATCTTAAACAAACACAAGATCCAGGTCTGATTCAATACAGTACACAAAATCCGTGATCTAATCCCTTCTGTGAAGGAGGTCATTCCTGACATGTAATATCCTGGTTTCTACAAACTGAGTTGTACCTGCGGTAGCAGTTACATCGAGGAAACAAAACTACATGTCTCGGACCGTGTTCGCGAACACAAGGCAGATCTGAAACACGGCAGAACCAATACCTCTGCCGTGGCTGACCATTGTTATAATGCTGTGGGCTCGCACGATATTGTTTTTTTCTGAGACCAAGGTACTCTGCAAACCCTCGGGCAACGATCAAAGGTTTGTTCATGAAGCCATCCAGATATATAAACATAGACATAATTTCAACCGAGAAGATGGATACAAATTGAGCAACCATTGTAAGGATGTTATTAACCAGGTAAAGCCTTAACTGGTTGTGGTTGTTTCCATCATACTAGTCTATTTTTCTGAGTTATTTTCCCCCCGTGTCCCACACTCATCTTCTCACTTCTAGCCCCGCCCACTTCCCACCCCCAGCCTCACTTCTTCTCCCCCTAGTGCTCACGCAGCTCCCCTTCCCCTGCCCCCCCCTCTCTCTCCTCCCTTGCTCCTCCCCCCTTTCTTACCTATATAACCTCTTGCCACGGCAGCTCTCTCGCCTACTTCAGCATTTTTTCTTGCTGTCGTTGTTCCACCTGATGAAGATTGCTTGTGTTGCGATCGAAACGTCGTGATTTGTTTTATTTTATTTCATTTCTACCTACGTGACTTTACCGAAAGAACCAAAGAATATGGAAGTGTGTCGCATGAATGCACTCTTGTGTAAACACCATTGTCTAACTTGGCTGCATCATCGCCATCATCGCAATCCGCGTTACCACACGTGGTCACTGCGTTCCACGAGTTATGAACTTGTACCGGACTCGACGAGAGACGGAGAGAGATCCTATTGACAACTGGTTTGGTAGGGTGCTCAGCACTGGGGCGAGCAGCGTTAAGTCAGCATCACCATCTTCATTACATTTGTGTTCTGGTTATACAACTAAACCATTGTTTCATTGTCAGTTAAAACCCACTCAGCTTTGCAGGTCTTTAACAGAAGCGACCTGGCCACAAATGATGGCTCAACGAAGTGGCTTGTCACGTGGAAATGTATAGACATGCAAACTCAAAATACGCAGCAGCCTTCAGGGTCGGGATTAAACCCACGACCTCCTGTATACCAGGCGAGGTAGTTAACATCTCCTAGCCACCGTGTCGTTCTCCCTTAGCCCTGCACCTGCATCTGGTATTTTTACACTGGACTGGAAACCCCGGAGCAGATTTGCCTTGCCTCATCAACCTGGACCCAAGAACTTGCCACCAGTTTACACATTGTACTATGCACGTGTAATGAGAGAGCGCACCGACGGGCGACGGAGGGCTGCATAGGCACTGCTGCATCAGTCATAGCCAATCAGAGCTAACGGCTCCATCTGGGCCAAAGTTAATGAGCGGAGCTCGTGGCTATATGGAGGAACCATCGGGAAGGTTCTGAGAGGGGCGTGGTTAGAGGAGGAGTTTGGCTCTGCCGAAAGGAATATAAGGAGAGGCAGGGGGAGGACTCGGGGGTCGGTGTGGGAGCCTGGAGTCCGGACTGCATCTCCGCCATCTTGTCACGCCACCGGCCACATGCGTTTTTCTGAATTTTGTTGTTGTTATTCTGTTTCTCACTGTTCAAATAACCCTACCATAAAAATTATAGACTGATCATTTCTTTGTCAGTGGGCAAACGTACAAAATCAGCAGGTGATCAAATACTTTTTTCCATCACTGTATACTCAATACATTTGTCAATAGCACTGTAGCCTTAATCGGAATAATTACATAATATGCGACGTTGGAAACGGCCTTGTTTCCATCATGGGGCCTCATGACAATTGAATTTAAAAATGTATCTTCTGATGACACCAGTTCTTAAATTGGCAGATGAATAGCTGCACCAAGAGTATACGTTAAATAACGCACAAACCCCTGAAAAAAATTGCTAAATATTATCATTCTAAATAGTCTCATGTTTTTACTGTATTAAAATTATACGAGTACATTGCGTTGTGAGAAGGTGTGTCCGTGTATTGAGGGGCAGAAACGACACACTCCGGGATGCATTGCTGGGGCCATTGAACCCACTTAGACTCAAAGCGACGTTCACTGCCCTCCGTTGCTGACGGCGGAGACATCCGAGAATAGACTGAATGCGTGAATTGGCGTATACACGTACATACTATACATGCACACACTATACACGTACACAGTATACATACACAGAGTATACATTTGCATAATAAACATGAAAATACTATACATGCATACACTTGCATGCACACACGGTACATGTAAATGCTATACACGTACACACTATACACATAATATATTACACGCTACATACGTACACGTACATAGTATACAAGTACATGATATACACGTAGACACTTTACATATGTACACTAAACATGCACATAGTATACATGCACACACTGTACATGTACGGACTATACACGTACACAATATACATACACATAGTATGCATGTGTAGTGGGTAATCATTGACGGATAACTTCTTGTGAGGCAACACGATATTTATTAGGACTCTAATTTACAAGGTCCCTAATACAACGGGGTAGCGGCCCCTTACCCTATACCTGGAGAGGTATGGCCTCCGGACTACACGGGCCCTATCACTGGGAATCCCGTTTACTTCCTGGGGGCCCTAGGGGAGGCTACGCTGACCCGACCGGACCCGATCCGTAGGCCCTGACCACTGGCCTCACTCAGCTCCGGCCCTTAGAAGGACGGCAGACCTTGGGGTCCAGGGTCCTAACCTCAGCACAGGTCTTCCGTCTTCGTCTTGCAGATGACCGAGCCAGACCCTTGAGAGGTCCGGCTTATATACTGGCTCGTGGCTTGCTCCGTCATAGCCCCGCCTCCCTTCCAGAACTTTCTGGAAGGTGACATCATCCCCCGGGTTCCCCTCCCGGGGTCCGGGGAATGTGTCCCAGGATCCGCTTCCCAGCGATTGTCGTTGGCCCCTTGGGCCACGGTCACTGACCGTGGCGTGAGAGCGCTGCCGCCGCCTGTTGACGAGAAGGGGAGCTACCAGCCAACAGGATGGTGAGTGCCGATTAATCCCCCTACACATGCACAGCCTATGCATGTACACACTGTGCATGTACATATTGTACATGTACACAGTATACACGTACATATTGTACATGCACATTATACACAGTATACACACTATACACGTACACAGTATACACGTACACAGTATGCATGCACACAGTATACATGTACAAAGTATACACGAACACACACACACACAAAACCTACAGACATATACAAACTCCGAACACACGCACACACAAACTCCTTCACACACACAACCACTTACCACACTATGCATACTACAGTGGATAATACCCAGAGCCCGCGCAGGTCTGTAACCTCGTGCGGTCGGCGGTGAGTGAATCCTAAATTGGATCGAGGTGTACCTAACAACCACCACCCTCCCCCTACCCATCAGTGCTACCTGTTCAAACCGTGCGCAGCTGTGTGTGTGCTCACGATCAATAACGGTGGCGAACATTGGCGCCGGTAGCGAACGTTGGCGCCACTTGCCCCAGCAGTCAGTTAAAGGATAGACGGGGTAGTGGTGGTGGGGGCGGTATTTGTATTGTGTGTGTGTGCGTTATACCTCAAGTTCAAGTCCATTTATTAAGTATAGCCCTGTGAGCCATTCGGCTCTTGAATCGGGTGGAACCGCAACAAACAAAAAACAAAAAACATGAACAAGAATACATCTTAAAGTGAATATGTGCAAACAGAAAATCCAAGAAAAGACAGCAAAATATTGCAGAAAAAGCACCGTACACCAACACTGTGTGCAAAAATCCCAGTGGGATGCAAGTCAAACAACAACAACCACAAGACAACTTAGATGAAGGCCATCAGTCTTACTCTGTACTACAACAAACAAACATGGCCAAACCAACATTTTTTTTCCGAAAATCACCAAAATAAAACCATAAAAGAAATGAAACAGTGGTCATAGGAACTGTGACCGAATTTTCAATAAACAACTTTAACAACATGTACTACCAAACTCTACAGTCATAGCTGGCTGCATGAGTCACTAAGCAAACCTGTCGACCCGAGTTTGATTCCCGCTCACCGCCAATATCTGTGACGATTATATCTGAACCGGCACTGCGCCTCCCCTAGGTCGACTCAGCCTCAAATGAGCATCTGGTGCGATGCGTAAAAGCATCGCCACTGGGGAGACAAAGGCGGCTGGGCGTGGTTCCGGCGTCCATAGGCGCTCACTAACAGCACTTGCTCCTACAGTCTGTTTAGGCTATACGGGCGATCTTTCTTTTTTATACTTGCGTGCACATAAAGGGGACCGACACCCCACACCCCACATAACCTTCACTTGTCATAGGAATGTGGAATATCCGACTCTTCTCAGACAACCGCCGACCCAGAACACCTGGGCCGGTGAGACAGACACCGCTGTGCAAGTCAGTTAAAAGGATGGGTAAAAGCAAAGTTTGTGGGGAATAATCGCCATGTTCTATACTTTTGAGGCATAAGCATTTAGAAAATAGCACTTCCTACCCAGGGACAAAAATCGTGTTGCAATCACCCCCCACCCCCAGACTCGTGAAATCACAACGGCGCGCTACAATCCCCCACGACCACCACCCACCCCCCATCACCCCCCACCCACCCCGCGATAACGCAACGCGGGACGTCGTCATTCTTACCTCATTGCACCCCAGCAGCTGCTCATTAAATCAAGGGGGGGTGGTGGGGGGGGACTACCCCCACGTCCCCCACGTGCTCCCGTGCCTTGCCTTCGTTTTCATTGGCCCAGGGGCCGTGGCTGCTCATGAATCATTCACCCGCGCGTCACGTGACGGCGCAGGTGTGGCGATGGGCGCCTTTGGTATAAATAGCGTGGAGCGGAGCGCCGGCCACAGCGGATTCGCAGGGTGCCCACTTTCCATCGCTTCAGGTCTTTAACGCCAGCTCGGTTTGGTAAGAAAATTTTTTTTATATTAAGTCTTTAATTTTTAGATTTTTTTTTTAGGGAGGGGAGAGGTACGCGCAATGGCCGTGGCTAATGGTGTTTTTTGTTGGCTTTTCGTCTTTCATCGGCTGTAGCTGCGAGGCGACCCACTGCTGGATGAGGGCTTTTACACACCCGCACAGACTTGCGCGCATACACATGTGCGAACAAGCAAGCCAGCGGCCACCTCCATCTCGTGGCGTTGCGCTTGCAATAGTCGCCACTTGTATTTCTAATATTTAAGCGAATGGTCGCCGCATTCTGTTGGGACAATAGCACCTACGGCTGCATCGACGTTGCTGATGTGGTTTTTTTTAATCCTTTTCGCTCAACCCGCGCTGTCCAGCGTGGTGAAGTATGGTCGCACAATCCTCCACCGTGCTCCAATTTGGGTGGGGCGGAGAGCTCCTGCAGTAGTGGTGTACCACCCAGGGCTTCTTCACTAAACGGTGGTAGCGAGGTGACGATTGTGTGTGAAGCTTTTGGTTGGTTTGCTATCTCATTCCATAACGAAACCCATGTTTTTACGGTTACCGCTTTGGCCACCATCCCGTGTGTGTGCGCCATACCACGTGCTTGTCCACAAGCAGCACTCTTGCCTCCTGAAGCTTTTGATTCCGAACATTTCAAAAACTTAGCTGTATTACCCCCCCCCCCTCCCATCACCATTGTCTCCCCCCCCACCTCCTGCCAGCAAAGCAAGCATGGCTGACAAGTACGTGCCCACCGGTCTGGAACTCACCATCGCCTCCATGATGGGGATCTTCAAGTCGTATGCCGGCAAGGATGGCGACAGCTCCAGGCTCTCCAAATCCGAGCTGAAGTCGCTCCTGAACAAGGAGCTGCCCGGGTATCTTCAGGTGGGTCTGGCCGTGTGGTGGGTGGCTAGCGGCCGGGCGTGGTGGTGGGTGGGTAGCGGCCGGGCGTGGTGGTGGTGGGTGGGTAGTGGCCGTGCGTGGTGGTGGTTCTGCTGCTACTCGCTAACAGCACTTGCAACATCGGTCTGTTTAAAGGCTGGGTGAGCGGTTGCGCTGTGATTTGCGCAGGGCACTTTGACAACAATTCGAGTCGCGCTCTGTCAATATTTGAACCTTTCAATCTTGATTTGAAGCTTTCGCGACCTGCAGGAATCCATACTCTTTGGTTCTTTCGGTAAAGTCGCGTAGGTAGAAATAAAATGAATCGCGACGTTTCGAACGCAACGCAAGCCGCCCGTCTTCAGGTGGACATCGCGACGGCTGCGATGGCTGCTCCCATGTGAAGAGAAGCTGCTACCTACAAGAGTTTATACACGTTTTGAGAGCGAAGGCAGCCGAAGTAATGTTAATGGGCTAATAGTGTAAAGGTAATAGCGTGGCATGTTAAAGGAAATGAACTTGGATTAGCATGTTGCATTATAGTGCAAAGTTAATTAACCTTTCTTGGACCTGACCTCCACCTATATCGAGTTGACCTTGTGTGCGCTGCGTTAAACATCGGACATTTGGGTCGGGCGTGGTAGTGACCACACCCAGACCCTCGTTTCTGAACGTGGGCGCTCACTCGCAGCACTTGCGCAATGTTGGTGCAGAAGCTATAACCGCCACCCTAACGATGGTACGGCAACCATGAACCATCGGTTAATGATTAATCGGGGGGTTTTTTGTGACGGTGTTGCGGTGGAAAACGAGGGGTGTGCGTATGTGGAATTTTTACGTTTTTGTTTAAGCCAGGTGACGACTCGACTGGTATGGACACTTTTTTATTTAGTCTCTGAAGCCTGCCAGATGCTATACATTTTAAATCGTGCAGGTACATAACAGCAATGAGAAGTTTAAGTGGCAGAACATCCACCCGCTTTGCAGACTTAATTACGAGCAAATTGGGTATTAATTATTGAAATGAGAGTTTAAAGAAGGCAAGAGTTTTTTTTCTCCTTCTCCAGCGGGCATGTCTGGGCGTGGGGCTGCACGGCCGTTGGGGCCCTCTGGGTTTGATTGCCGGCCGTGGCTAACGAGAGACGCTCCACAGTGATTTATTTAGTCTTTTCCATTGTCTGGTAATTGGAACCCGGGGGCGGTCGAGGTTGTTGCGCTGTTGGGGAAGATGGCAACGCCACGCCCCGCAACCCTGACGGGGGTCTCCCCGCGGGGCTCGCGGCGTCCCCACGCACGCTCTCCCCTGCGCGTCCCCACGCGTGGCCCGTCTCCTACACGCACCCCTCCCCGTTTCCATCACTCCCCTCCAACTTGCGTGTTCTCCCCTCCCCTCTCCCACTCGCTCGCCCTACCTCCTCCGTCCCCACCCACCACCTCACCTGGCGTATCCCCTTTCACCCCCAAGCACACCTCCCACCGACCCCTCCTCACTCGCTCTCCTCCACCCACCCACCTCGCCCCGCACAGAACGCCAGCGACCCGGCGGTGATCGAGAAGGAGCTGAAGAATCTGGACGAAGATGGCGACGGCCAGGTGGACTTCAAAGAGTTCATCATCTTCATCGCGGCCCTCACGGCCGCCTGCTACGACGCCATCGAGGCGCAGGCCTTGAAGTCTCCGGCCAAGAAGTGATTTTTTTTCCCAGATACAAGCGGTGGGGTGGGTGTTAGTGGTCAGTGATGGAGGGGGGGGGGGAGTTCCCAGAGTGGTGACACTGGCAAGGAAGTGCTGTGTGCGGCACGTTTTGAGGACTCTGGTTGGGGGTGAGTTAGTTCGGGTTGTGTACTGTTCGTTTTCGGTGTCCCGAGTTCTAAGACTGCCCCAGGTGACTTGGAACGTTGCTTCACGCGTTTGGCTGTAGGGGTGTGACGGCCTCTAATGTCGCGCCGTGCAGACCCCAGTCTTTAGCTCGTTAATTCCCCGATCCGCTTTCATTTGGCTGGCACGTTCATCGCCGCGGTAGTGAAGAGGTGGGGGGGGGGGGGAAATGTACCTAATTTTGGCTAACTGCCTAAAATCCATCGGTGGCACTGGAATAACGACACCCCAACCACCACTGCCTCCTCCAACTCCCCCCCCCCCCCCCCTTTGCTGCCCCTCCCCCACAGTAGTTCTGCTCACTGGTTTTCTCGTTCGTGGGCCCTCCGCCACCCTGGGTGTTTGTGAGACTGCTGGGGGTGGAAGCGGCATGCGGCTGGTGTCTTGGTGCTGTTTGCTTGACCAAAACGCGTTTGCAATAATAATAAAAAAGAGAATATTTGTACCTGCTCACTCGTTGGATTTTGTGGGTTTTATTTTTGCTGGCGATGGAGTTGCATTGACATCTCCTCGTGGTGTGTTTTACATGTTCACGTGTGCTGTACAAAAACATATTTCACAGGGGGGGTTCTTACGTGCTATGAAGAAGGGGACCCATGACCTGAAACGTCGCCTACTATAGACTTGTCCCTTTGTCATGGCCGTAATGGTGTATTGATGGGTGTGGCTGGAACTCCCTCGCCTCATGCCGGGGTCATGGGTTCGATCCGATACCTACTGCATGTGGAGTTTTAATGTCCCCTCGTGGCTGTAGTTCTCCAGCCTCTGGTTTTTCGCTCCATATTTCTAGACTCCATATCGTGGATTTAGAGTAATTTGGCTGCTGTGCACATTTACGTGATGACCCGCTGAAACGATCATTTGCTTGCCAGGTTGGGCTGGATGGGTGAAATTGCGTGTGGTAAGAGTCGGGTCCCAGTTTGATTTTAAGTGGAAAGTGACCAAGACAGTGAGGCTGGTCGTGTTGTGTGGGGCTGAGTGCTGGGGCACAAGAAAGAGGGAGGACCAACCTATGGCAGTCGGAGATGTTGTGGTTTAATAAAGGACCGGGTGAGAAATTGAGAGAAGCCTCGAGGTGGTAGAAATTACAAGATGAGAGAGAACGGCTGGTGTGGTGCGGCCATGTGGAGAAACAACGGAGTCAATGTGGAAGGAAAAGATCAAGAGGAAAGCAGACGAAGAGGTGGGGTGCGATGTGGTGCGATAGGACCATGGTGGCACGAGGAGCGGAAAGAGATGGGACAGGGCAGCGTGAAGACGGCTGGCGCAAGGACCGCGGAACACCCCACCATGAGGGGGACGCGCGCGTGGACGAAGGTCGCTTGGGAAACGAGGTGTACCGCTCGGCGGCGCCTTGAATGGTAAAATAAAACGAGTTTAATAGTTTTGTGACTGTGTGCTCGTGTTACGGAGTGCACCACTGCCAGCGGCAGTGTTGACGACCAATGTAGCCCGTTCGGTTTTTTTGTGGGGACAGTTGGGTGCGGTTAGAGGTGGGGACGAAGCGGGGGGGGCAGGTGAGTGGGGTGAGGGATGGTGAGGATTGGGTGTGGCCGGAGGTGGGGGAGACGTGGCGGGGAGGGGGGTGGTCAAGGTATGGCGGCGTGTGTGGGGAGGTGAACCATTGGGTATGGGAGCAGGGGATGTGGGGTGAGTGGAAGGGAATGTGGTGGCGGAGCCAGGATTTCCAGGTAGGGGGGGGGGCAACCCCTCCAGCAATGAAACATGATAGAGGAGTTGTTAGTCAGTAAGGACTTGTCCCTTGCTTTTTATTCGACGCGTGTGCGGCGATGGCGCAGCCATCGATCGAGGGTCGAATTCGAACCGCGTTGTGTGATCGGCATCGCGCTCGCTGAAGGTGTTGATGCCTTCAGGGAAGTCGTGTGCTGTAGACACAACTGCGCACAATTCTGAGTCACTTATAACTGCTTTTCCGTTACTTATTGCCAATTATGGGCTCAGACTATTGTCATATCATATCATAGAGTCCCTGGCACAATAATATGCTACACAATGGCAGTGGGGGTCGCAAAATGCCGATTTATTACTAATAAACCCCAATGATCCGATCGAAATTACGGAGTTCGATGGTGTGTGGGGGGGGGGGGGTGTGATTCACGCTGGCAGCGCGGGGCGACTCCATTATCACACTCCAATGGGGGGGAGGGGGGAGACATTGGAACCGAAGTCGCTGATTCCGTATCACCACGGAATCAGCGCTGACGCCACGTTCTCGGCAATCCCGCGTCGACGCCCGACCTTCGGGCTCATTGAGCCGCACCATTGCCCCCCCCCCGCCCGCCTCCTCATATCCGCGACGCCCTTAACTGTGACTACAGGTGAGGCATCTGTCCTACCTGTGCGCAGGTGAGAGCCCCTCCACCCCCCTCGCCTCCTGCCCCTCCCCCTCCGCCCACCCTCTCCTTTAACTCTGCCGAGCCAAGGCTCTCCCTGTGGGCGCTAAAGCAATGAACAGCACGCCGAGTCCACGCATTGTTAGTTTGGGGCCGCGTAGTTCCTGTGCATACGACACGTATCGTGGTCCATTCGACGCGTGTCGATGTGCAATGGCTCATGCATACGCACCGAGGCGACCACGCGGACGTTTAAGCACCTGTGCTCAATGCACGTCAACCTGCGTGGCTTACCTGCAGGCCTGTGTCTGCACCTGCCTACATTGTACACCGTCAGCTCACGCCACCGCGTCTCCTGAGATGGGGGACATCTCATGACCCCCTTCCGGACGATGTCTTCCACCGCTGGGGAACTCTGCCCGAGGAATCTTACTTCTGGAGGTTGCGAGCCGACCTCTCTGCATATTTGCTCTGAAGGAGCACCGTTGCCCGAATCGTCACCTCTTACTTTCCTTGTTCAGGCCACAGTCAGTGCTGTTGCCAAATTACGTATTCATTGACGTGCCTGTGCACCACTGCATCGAAACTAGAATCGAGGTCGTGCGGGCAAGTTGACAGTGCAGTGCGCTAACCACTGCGCCACCGATCTCAGCACACGGACATCAACACAGAACGAATGAATGCTGTGGGCTCTGTGCTCACAACAAACATAACACCTCGCTCCCTCTGGGCACACGTGGTGTAGCATTGCCTCGACTCTATTGTGTGTGTGTACAGGTGGGGCCTTACCATCAGCCCCATCAAAACTAAGCACCTGCCTGGGTATTTTGTACCATCGGACACTCCACCCCCACAACTCCTAATCGGTGATGGGGCAGTTGTGGTTAGAGTGGAAAGTTTCCCACACGTGGACAGTGTGCTCATGACAGGCTCTGTTTGGCAGCGGAGCTCTCATTCCGAATCAGTCGAGCGGCAATATCTTTTCATCGGTTGCATAACGCTGTGTGTAAGCTGCCTGGTTTGTCGCTCCGCACGAAGCTTCGGGTCTTCTCTGCCACAGTCATTCCCTCCCTTCTCTACGCTTGCGAAACGTGGACCCCCCTAATGGAGCATCTTCGCCGGTTGGAAACATTTAGGCTGCCTGCCTACGATACATCCTGAGTTTAACCAGGCTGGATTGTGTGAGGAGCTCACAAATCCTTGAAAGATCTGGGCAAAGTCCCATCGGTGAGCTCCTGTGGCAGGCAAGGCTGCGTTGGCTGGGTCATGTAGCCCGCATGCCCAGCCACCGCATGCCTAAACAGCTTTTGTTCGGGCGGATCGAGGGGACTAAACGGGCGCGGCGAGTGCTAGGGAAGAGATGGAGTGATGTGGTACAGGAGTACGTGGAGCTGAGTGGACTTGCCGATGACTGGTACCAGCAGTGTCAAGATCGGCCTCAGTGGAGGAAGCTCGTGAAGGACGCTACTGGACAGTTGGAGGCAGTCGCCCACCAACAACAACAGAGGGCGGAGGAGCGACGCTAACAACGAGCGGAGCGCCGGGTGGTTAAAGCAGAGCAAGTTGGTACAGTAGGGGGCACAGGTGGTGCATCAGCCAGTCATCTCAGTCATCTCAGTCAGTCGACCTGTGGCACCTGGGTCTGCCCCGTGACCTCCTGCCAGCGGGCGTTCAACACTTCACGTGGCCTCAAGGTGCACAATGGCCTGGCACAAGCGTCGTGGTGACGTCACCGCCACTTAGTGTCGAATGGCGGTTGTTGTTGGACAGGTGTGTGGAGCGCTAGTGTAGTGGTTAGCGTGCTGCTCGACGAACTCGACTTCGATTCCCGCTCACGGCCACAAACACCAGTGGCGATTATCTGAGCCGGTCCTGGGCCTCCCCTAGGTCGACTGAGCCTCAAATGAATACCGGGTGTGGCGTGCAAACATCCGCGCTGGGAAGACAAAGGCAGCCGGGCGTGTGTGTGCCCACAGTGCAGGCCTTCAAGGGTGCTTGCTGACAGCAGTCGCCGCAACAGTCTGTGAAGGCTATAACGGGGCATCTTTCTATCCTGTGAACAGGCGTAACCTGGCGCAGTGGTATGTTTGTTGGCCTTCGATCCTGCACGTGTTTCCTCTCTGGGCTCTCCGGTGCAGTCCCTTCGCTAACATCCACAATGCAACTGGCTGTTGGCCTCCGCCAAATGCTGAAACAAGACCTGCAAATTAGTCATTGGCATGATGGCAACATCCCCCCCCCTCCTTTACCCACCCACCAGCACAGACTTGGCAGGACTCTCATGAAAAAGAGGCACCGAGACTCGGCGAACCTGTCCTGGGTGAACGAGGGGAAAAGGTAAACAATTTTGAACAGAACCTCACACGAAGCACGAACGTTGTCGGGGGATGGGGGAGGGGTGGAGTGGGGGGCGGTGGCGCAGCGGTTAGCACACCAGCCGCCTACATTGTTGCAGCCACGGTCAACATCAACGGCGATTATCTGAACCGGTCCTGTGGAGGGAGCAGCGAGGGTTGGTGGATCACCGCACAGATGGGTTGTAAAACTCCCTTCCCCGTGGGCATCGAGGAGTCGTACCCCTGGTTCGGCAGGCGAAATGCGGCACGGAAAAGTGTGAAAACTAAATTATTATTTTTTCTACCAGGCAAGGTCGACTCAGATATGTAGCTCTTTTTCAGAAGTGACTTGGTCGCAAATGATCGCTCAGCGAAGTGGCTTGTGAGGACATTAATAGCAGCCAAATACTCTAAACGCATATTTCTAAATGTGGAGGGAAAACCGGGGGACCCGGATGAAAATCAACGGGACCACGGAGAGAATCATGCAAACTCAAAATATGCCGGCTTCAGGGTCAGGATTTGGATGGAACCCACGGCCTCCTGTATACCAGGTAAGGTAGTTAACATTTCGCTCCTGCGGCACCCTGTGGACCGATCTCCATCTGTTCCATGGGATAGAGTGTTGCTCCCTCGCACGAACGCGTGGCTTTTCTCCGGATGTTCTCGTTGTGTCCTCAGACTGTATAAACAGGGCAATTTAATTGGCTGAAAACATCTTTAAACATCGAGGATCGCAGAGCCTGGGCAATTGTTGGTAGGGCTGCATCCATTTTTTGCATTTTACCAGGTAAGGCTCACTGAGCCATATGGCTCTTTTCAGAAGCGACCTGGCTGTCACACATGATAGCTCAACGAAGTGGCTTATCACGCGCAAATTTACTTCAGCCAAATATTTGGAACGCACGTTGATTCTAAATGTAGAGGGGAAAAACCGAGAGAAAATTCCACGCGACCACGGGGAAAAAAAACACGCAAACTCAAAATATATAGGCGTAAGGGTTGGGATCGAACCCACGACGTCCTGTATACCAGGTGAGGTAGTTAACATCTCGCCACCGTGACGCCCCGATTTGAGGCTGAGTAGACCTAGGGTATGCCCAAAACCTGTTCAGATAATCGTAAGTGTGTTTAATGTTTTATGTTATTGTGTGGCTTCAAGATGCACCTAGCCTGACACAAGCGCGGTGGTTTCGTCACCGTCACCCAGTGCTGTTGTTGTCGGTACCTGCGTATCTACGTGCGAGAGAAGTATGGGAGAGCGGTAGTGTAGTGGTCAGTGCACTGCGCTACGAAGCCGGCCACCCAAGTGGATTCTCGCCCATGGTCAACATCAACACTGGGGAGACAAAGGCGGCCGGGCGTTGTGTCGGCCACCCACCCCCTCGTGTACCGTACCTGCCTTCATAGCTGCTTGCTCACAGCACTTGCCCCAACAGCCTATGTAGGGCTATCTTTATCTTTGTGTGTTTGTGCCTGTGGCTGTGTGGCCGTCTCGACGCTCTTCCTTCCGATATTGGGAAGCCACTGGAGCCCGGCACTTTCAAACCGGACAGGTTGAAGAAAAAAACTCGTTTCATTGTCCTTCCCCCGCGCCTCCCATTAGGGCGTTTGTCTCCGTACGACGCGAAAGAAGTTCAACACACACACGGCACAGTCCGTGCAGGGTGACAGCACACACGACTCCAGTAGTGTGGCGTGACTGCGCATGAGCAACCGGGGCAAATGAACAAAAACAAACGTGACCGCCTTGGGGGGCCGTCCATAAATGACGTCACGCACCTGGGGGGGGGGGAGGTCAGACAATTGTGACGATGTGTGACGAGGGGGGAGGTTGAAAACATCAGAGTACAGCGCCACATTAAATACGCACTACAATGACAATCGTTTAAAGCGATTTGAAGCATGTTAAAAAAAAATTGGGGGGGGGGCAGAGCTTTGTGACGTCATATTTGGGGGGGGTCTGACTTTTTGTGACGCCGTGTGGCGATGGGGAGGGGGGTCAAAAATCGCGTGACGTCATTGGCCCAAATGCGCTCTGGAGTTGTATATATAAAGCACGGACGTTTGCGTGGCATTCCCTCCACCCCGAGCACCTCCGATCAGCACAGTTGGCAACGTACGGTGCGAAAGAAGTTCAACGTACATGCGGACTAGGGATCGACATTGGAGGGATGCGAAGGGGCGCTTGCCTGCAAACATCTGGCAGATCGCCGGCATTGCTTCAAAGCGAGCCTGCCTCTGCTGCTGACGAGGCGCCGAGTGTTGAAACCGGTCCAGAGTTTCGCTTGCGTTGAGCCTCCGTGCAACGAGGGGGAGTTCCTGTGCGTGGGCGGTTTACTCGTGGCTCGCTCCGGTTTGACGGTGTGGCATCGACCACAGTCATAACCCTGAATGATGTCTCCTTACGAAACGTGGACCCTTTAAAAGGCACGCCTGCACTGGCTGCAAACATTTCGGCTGGCCTGCCCACTATCTTTCCAGACTTTAAGCAAACTGGAATGTGTGAGGTGCTCGCAGATCCTTGACAGATCTGGACACGGTCCCCATCACCGATGAGGCTCCTCCGGCAGGCGAGGCTGCGTTCGCTGGGTCACGTAGCCGGTATGCCCAGCCAACGCCTATCCAAGCGGCTCCTGTTTGGTCGGAGACAGAGGAGGTCGAAACGGGCGCGGCACGGGCGAGAGAATAGATGGCTCCGTGGGGTATACAGAAGGATATGGAGCTGAGTGGAATTGCCGATGACTGGTACCAGCGGTGTCAAGATCGCCCGCTGTGGAGGATGCTCGTGAAAGACGCGACTGGGTAGTCGGAGGCAGTCGCCCTCCAACAAAAAATGAGGGCAAAGGAGCGACGCTCACAACAACGAGCGAAGCGCCGGACGGCTAAAGCCATCTCAGTCGGCCAACCCATGGCACCTGCCTGCAGCGAGGTTCCCACACTTCACGTGGCCTCACAGTGCACCTAGCCTGGCACAGGAGGCTTCGTGGCGACGTTACCGCCACAGTTGTGTGTACTATCTGCACGTGGGGAGTGGCAGCGCAGAGGTTAGCGCGCCATCTGGTGCTGGCACTCGAGAGAGAGAGAGACAAAGGCGTCTGGGCAAGGTGTGGACACCACCACGCCCTCGTGCACCGTGCGAGGTGATCTGTGACCTGCATAGACAGCACTTGCCCCGACAGCCTGTTACGAGGCTATACGGGGGATCTTTGTCGACTCAGCCTCAAATGAGTACCCGGTGTGATGTATAAACATCGCCATTGGGGAGACAAAGGCGGCCGGACGTGGTGTTGGCCACCCACCCTCCTCGTGTGCGCGTTAGCCTTCATAGGTGCTTGCTAGCAGCTCTTGCCCCAACAGTCTATTAAAAGCTATGTGGGTGATTTCTCTGTATGGGGCCGTCCATAAATGACGTCGCGCACCTAGGTGGGGGGGGGGTGTCAGACATTTGTGACGATGTGTGACGAGGGGGGGGGGATGTGACGTCACATCAAAATGCGCAACTTTAAATAAATATAGACAACACGTTCTACTTAATTAAATAGACTTTTTAATAAATGTTTTCTCCAACATATGAGAGTGCAGCGGCACATTAAATATGCACTACAACGACAATAGCTTAAAGCGATTTGAAGCGTGTTTTTTTTGCGGGGGGGCAGAGCTTTGTAACGCGATATTTGAGGGGAGATTCTGACTTTTTGTGACGCCGTGTGACGAGGGGGGGGGGGTCAAAAATCGTCCAAAATCGCGTGACGTCATTTATGGGCGGCCCCTATGTCCGTGTATAAGTCTGGGTATGTTTGGTAAACTGGCAGAAGTTCACAGGCAAGGCCCCACTCTTTTATGAAATGTGGGTCCTGGTTAGACGCAAAAAAATGTACAGTTACACATCACACAAAATAATAAATTCGCATAGTTTGTTGAGAAAATACACTTGGTATGTCTGTCCTGTTACATCTACTGTACTATGTAAGTGTTGAGGACCCGGTCTACCAGACTGCATTCAACCACCAAGACCACAAGAACACACACACACACCACTCACCACTCACTCAGTCACTCACTCACACACTTAGTCACTAATCCACCCACTCACCCAGCCATTACCCGTCCATTCACTCAAGTCGCGCACCCACTCAGTTATTCACTCATTCACCCACTACCCCAAAACAACAAAAACAAAGATTCCCCGTGTCGCCTGAACAGACTGTTGGGGTACGTGCTGTTAGCGAGCACCTATGAAAGCCGGCACGGTGCATGAGGGAGTAGGGTGGCTAACACCACGCCCGATCACCTTTGTCTCCCTAGTGGCGATGTTTACACACTGCCCCAGGTGCTCATTCAACTAAAGACTAAACTTTTTTGTTTTTACCAGGAAAGGCCCACTAAGCCATATGGTTCTTTTTCCGAAGCGACCTACCCACAAATGATGGCTCAACCAAGTGGCTTATCATGTAGAAATGCACAGCAGCCAAATACTCAAAATGTGGAGGGAAAACCCGGGGGATCCAGAGAAAAGTCCCCGCGACCCACGTCCCGTATACCAGGCGAGGTAGTTAAAATCTCACCACCGTGCGTCCAGATTTGAGGCTGAGTCGACCTAGGGGAGGCCCATGACCAGTTTAGATAACCATCAAAGGTGTTGGTTGGGCCTGAGCGGGAATCGAACTCGGGTGGCCAGGTTCGTAGCGCCGTGCGCTACGACACCAGCCACTACGCCATTGCTCCTCTGCCACTCACCCGCTCACCCACCCACACACTCACCCACCCACCCACTCACCCATCCACCCACTAACTCACTCACCCACTCACTCCACCCACCCACACACTCACCCACCCACCCACTCACCCACCCACCCACCCACTCACCCACCCACACACTCACCCACCCACACACTCACTCACTCACCCACTCACTCCACCCACTCACCCACCCGCTCACTCACCCACCCACACACCCACCCACTCACCCACACCCACACACTCACCCACTCACTCACTCACCCACTCACTCCACCCACCAACTCACTCACCCACTCACTCCACCCACTCACTCATCCACTCACCCACCCACTCACTCACCAACCCACACACCCACACACTCACCCACCCACACACTCACCCATCCGCCCACCCACTCACTTACCCACCCACACACTCACCCACCCACACACTCACCCATCCACCCACCACTCACTCAGCCACCCACACACCCACACACTCACTCACGCGTGTTCATCACACGTGTTCATCACCCGTACGCTATTGCAGTGCTGTACAACTGTTGACTGTGCGGTTTGTTGCTGGGTCGTTTGACGTCTTGGTGCTATGCTCACAAGCTTGCGTCGTGGGTTACTCCCCTAGGTTGACTCAGCCTCAAATGAATACCTCGCGCGGTGTGCAAACATCGCCACTAAGAGGAGACAAAGGCGGCCCGGCATCGTGTTGCTGACCAGCCCCCCCCCCCCCATACCTCGTGTGTGCTCCGTGCAGGCCTTCATAGGTTGCCACTCGCTAACAGCACTTGCCCCAACAGTCTGTCACGAGGCTATACGGGGGACCTTTGCCTTTGGTTCCTGTCTGGAGAATGCTGGAACCGCCCTGACCGCGAGCACTGACGATGGTGGTGGGTGGGTGTGGGTGGGTGGCTCGGGCGAGGCGTGGCAGATCGGAATGTGGGCGAGCGCTCCAAGTTTTAATTCTCTCGGCGTGAGTGCGAGTCTGGCTCTCGCTCTCTCTCTCTCCCATCTCTCCCCACTGTCGCTCTCCCTTTCGCTCTCCCATCTGCGCTGCTCACCCCCCACAAAACCCTCCCCATCTCGCCACGCTCTCTCCCCCATCTCTCTCTCTCTCTCTCACCGTGCCCCTCTCGCACTATAAAAGCGAGGACTCCTCCCTTGTAGAGAGCGAGCGAGACGGTGTAGTTTTTTTTGGACGAAACGCGACTCGTACCTCTTCCCTGATCTTGCTCCTCCGATCCTCGCTCCGTCTCCCACGGTGAGTGCCGCCAAGGATCCGCACTGCGCTATTGACACGCCCGGCCAAGTCTCACCCCCCCCCCCCCCGCGCGCGTTACTCGAGTCCATTATTCAGCAGAAGATATCGCTTTCCATTTACGAAGTAAATAAATAAACTCTCTCCCACCCACCAAATTGGCCTCTGTGAGATGAACTAGTCCACCAATTCTTGCACCGCTGTCCTAGAGTAATCGACAGAGACGTGAGGGCTAGTGGATTCGGGTTAGTGGGTTGTGGCTAGTGGATGAGTGGGATAGGGCTCGTGAGATAGGGTGCGTGATAGTGGGTTAAGGATAGTGAGTTAAGATTCGGGAAAGTGGGTTAGTGTTTGGGATGGTGGATTTGGGATAGTAAATTATGGATGGTGGGTTAGTGGGTTTGTATTGGCGGGTTAGGGCCAATGAGTTTGGGTTAAGGATGGTGGGTTAGTGTTTGGGATGGTGGATTGAGGGATAGTAAATTAGGGATGGTGGGTTAGTGGGTGAAGGATGGTGGGTTAGTGGGTTTGTATTGGCGGGTTAGGGCCAATGAGTTGGGGTTAAGGATAGTGGGTTAGTGTTTGGGATGGTGGATTGGGGATAGTAAATTAGGGTTGGTGGGTTAGTGGGTTAAGGATAGTGGGGTAGGGCTGGGGCCAGTCACGAGGGCAGTAGTTCGGGAGTTCGTGTCTGGCTTAGCACCAGAGGTTAGGGGTTCGTGTTTAGGGTTGTGTAAGTTTGGGGTTAGAGTGAGTACTCGCGTTAGGTGAATGGCTGGTGTCATAGCATTCGGGTGAGTACTACTGGACATCCGTGATAAAATTGCTTTATAGCTCATCGGATTCCTCCAGTATAAATATTCTGTTTCTGGTGTTAAGGAGCTAAGGGTATTAGTAGTTCAGTCGTGGTGCTGGGGGTAAGCAGTGGGGGGGGGGGGGCTGGCTGGGGCTTGGCAATCGTTCTACTAAACCTGGGGTGCACGCTACACCCGCTGGGGGTGCGAGATGCCCCTTTCTGGGGGTGCGAGACGTGGCCTGATTTATTTTCGAAGCTAAATCATTAATCGCGGGCACCGTAAGTAACACGTTATATTTCGATTTAAAGCTTTCGTGACTGCAGGGATTCATCTTCTTGGTTCTTTCGGTAAAGTCACGTAGAAGGGAAGTAATAAAATAATAAAAATAAAACATTTTATTATTTTATTACTTCCCTTCTACGTGACTTTACCGAAAGAACCAAGAAGATAACACGTTATACTTTGTTTCATCGTACCTATGTCTTAATATTATTACATTTGTTAACGCTTGAGAAACCGAGGGGTGCAAGGCTGCAGTCAAGGTTAAGGACCACTGGCTTCGGGTAATCGCGTTTTAGGGTTTTTCGTGTTGTTGGTGTTCTGGGGGTGGCGTTCGTGCACAATGCGAGTTTGATATCTTGGCTTGAAGATCGATGAGTCGCCGCCGCCGCCACACGAATTCCAGGCCTCTTGCCAAGGGTGTGACGATTCGCCTCCAC